>NW_028263371.1:56599560-56899560 GCF_051168715.1 Poecilia mexicana
CGGGATTATAGTTGGAGCTGTGGATGTTCGGTTGTAGCTGAAGACTTTCATTGCCATGTGTGGTCTTTGAGAGCTCTGAGAGAGGTGGGCTGGGATCAGAGCCTGGATAGCTTCCCAGTAGGCTGCTAGGACCAAGATAGGACAGTGTTGGGGTTGTAGATCCAAGGTAGGAAGAGGTTGGAGAGCTGGAGTCCAGGTAAGGAGAAGTGGATGGATTTAGGTCTTGATTTGATGGCGTGCGAGTAGGGTGCGAACTCTCTGGAGGGTGTGAGTGGAACCCAGAATCAACAGTCGGTTGGGAGGGAGTGCTATTGCTGCTTTCTGCTTGGAGATCTCTACAATTGAGGAAAGAAATCTGTTAGTTGGGTTGTATGGGCCGCATTTGCCTGGTGTATGAATGTAGCCTTAGTTCGAGGACCAGAAGTTGGCACTATGTAACTGACTCACCCCTGTGAGTCCTGGATGGGACTGCTGCTGGATAAAGGTGGGTTCAGTGTATGAGTGGTTGGGCTTGGACCTCGCTGCTGACTCTTGATGTCTCCAGGTGGACTAAGGCTCCGAGGTGATGTTGGTGGCTGTCCGCCTACCACCGCTGACCTCGCCACAGACTCCACATAGCTTCTTGGGCCTTGATTTAAAAAAAAAAAAAAAACAGTGTAAGATTTAAATGTAAAGGCTCATGCTGTACATTGTTGATGATTGGTTTCTGATTTGTGTTTTTATATATTTTTTCCCTTGAGCAAGAGATTAATACAATGGAACAATCAAGTCAAAGGAAAAGGAACTAATAGCGAATGCTCCTTTTTAAAAAAGAAAGAAAAGATGAGTAACTGATGCTGATGAGGACAACTGAGACGGATCTTAAAGGGCATATCATCACCATCAACAGTCAGAAAACTTACAAACCCTTTAAATTAAGACAAAAAGGTTTTTTTTTTTTTAAATCCAGTCAGTTTTTTTAAACACATTGAGCCTTTTGATAGATGCCTACTAAGACAAAATGGCATTACTATATATATATATCAACAATGATTCGTTTCTTGGAACTGAACGATGCCACACAAATTTCTCTGTAGATGAAAAAACTTTCTCAAAGCCGGGATCAAGTGGATGTCTGCCCTCTTATTGGAGGAAGAGAAAGGATAGAGGGAGCACGTCCAGGAAATGAGGAGGAGCTCTATGGGAGTAAACAGAAGTGGGAAACTGGACAATGGGAATTCCTATGAAGGAACAAACCAAAGCTTGAGGGATAAAAATGCAACACAATAAAATGCAGCTGCATCAGACGTAGCTATTCATGAGAATTAAGTTTAGCTGGAAAAAACATCCATGCTAAAAATTGGCTGTTGCAGCATGTTTCTGTGACTGAGCCAGATTTTTCAAGTCTGGTTTGTTTGGGGAGGTGTGAATGTGCAATCAAACTCTGATAAGGAACCAACAAGGCAAACTCTGGTCTACCTACAAACCTAGGTTTTGACTCAGCCGAAGTGAACTCTAGTGCAATTCTAAGGCATATGTGAATGCCAAGCGGACCAGAAACTGTTGTTTTCATGTCGTTTCCTTCAGTGGTTCTTGGTGCAGCACCACCACAGGTGAGTAGGTAAACTGGTTGCTTAAATGGTTTGGTTGGTTTGACTCTGCAATGTGAAAGAGAAACCGCAGCATCTAAAAATGGAACAAATATTGCAGTTTTGGTCCCCAATAAAACTGAGTCTGACTGCTGGGTGTGAAAACACCCTAAATCTCTGGGTAAAGTTTTGGTCTGTTTTGTTTCTTTTGACTTCTTCCTCCTCATGAAATGAATCACCATATTAACCTTCACTTTATGAACTCCCATTCAAAGTGCAGACTATGACTACTTTTGTCATGGTTGGGTGTTTTTTTCTGTTTTTGCAATGATACCCAAGTTTTGTGTTTTAAAATTAACACTCTGTGCCAACTTTCATTTGTGTTCCCGAATGTCTGGTGTGTTTCAATTGAGGCAGGTTTTTTTGGTGGGGGGGATGGACCTGTCCTGAGCCATTAGCCTGAACAGAAGTTATAAAAGTGATGATAAATGCCTTTTAAGATAAATGAGGTGGCTACTGATTATGAGCTTGAGTGCCAGCAACGATCTCTAATCCTTACCTTCCTCCCTTTCACTGCTCTCATCATCTGTTTGGCATCATTGGAGATAACCAGAAACAACATATTGTGAAGAACAACATGATGTAGGAATTCACAGTTCTAGTAATGGTGGTCTCATCTTTCTTGGAGCTTACAGCTCTAAGCAAATCAACATCCCATCCTTTTGATTTAAACATTCTTTTCATCGTTGTTTCTTCAGATGACCTGAAGGTCTTATTACAGTGATTAGGAGGCCACTGCACAGTAATCCCTGACCTATGACCCTAAAGACATCTTCATGGTTTCAGGACCAACCTGAGCCTGTTTGGTTGAGCAGGATTTCTGCCGGGTTGTGAGGCTTCAAGCCCAGGGCTGACAGGGGAGTCTTGGCAAGACCAGGAGGAGACCGACCTGGAGGGAAACGGGGCAGTTAGAACCACACAAAGACAGAGACTTACAGCCATGCTGACAGCTGCTACCTGTTGACCGTATGACTTACAAACTGTGGTTTAATTTAGGATGCTATTTTTATTTCTGTCAACTCCTAGAAATGTGATTTGAACAACCAACCAGGTAAGGAACCGTCAGCATGTCTGGTTGGTACAAAGACAGACATATTCAGGTGGGTGTTCCCATGCTTCATGCTCTGATGGAGGATCAAAACATGCATGTGACCAATCTCAGTCAACTCTGACCCAGCCTGACTCCTAGTTGAACAAGGTGCATTAAAGCAGAACCTATGAAGAACCTCTGATTACAGGTTTTGGGGTCTTTGCCTGTCTGAACTCATGAAGCAAATCAGGCATTAAACATTAAAGATACATAAACACATCCAAGTTAAAACTGAAATAAAGTCAAAGAACCTCTGGTCATAAGAGGTTATTATTAACATAATAGTGCAATACCTGCTTGCTCCTTTTGATTGACACTTTTTTCCTACCAGTTAAGACATTTGATGTACAGACTCATACATTATCAGTTAAACAACTTTTAACCTTTTATGAAGATGTACTAAAAGCTCTCCCATTCTTCATCCAAATCAGTTCCATGATAAAAGCTGCATTATCTTGTTGGCAGGGAGGTTCTTCCTTTCCTCGTCTCTCATCACCAGACTTGAGTCGAACTATTTTCCACAGAGCTCTGTGCAAAATGTTGTGGAATTTGTCCAGAAGTTTGTTGCCATGTTTTATGCAGGTTTTTGCCCTGATGGTAATGTTACTATTTCGCTTCAACTGATCCTCTTCTACTATCCGGTTTTATGTCTGCAGGCAACATGAATAGTTTTAAGGAGCATTTATCAGACATGGTGATAGATTATGGTAATTTGTATGGATATTCACACAATACCTACAAAGATTGTCAAAATGGCTAAAAAACTCTTGAATGGAAATAGCAGTGTCATTGTCAATGGAAGAGAAGAAACGTGTGGCATTTACTCCTGGAAGCACCAGGGTGACCCCAGGTGGTCTGCGTCTTGTATGTAAGGTGTGAGTAATACCAACAACCTGCAGCCTTGTGACTGCACATCCACTGTTCAGCTTTGAATGAAGTATGGGAGAGACTCGACTCAATGCAACAACCAAACACTGGTGAAATCATGTTTCTGGGAAAAGGTTTTATTCCTGCTGAATCACTGAGATGATTCACAATTTTTCATGCCAAAAAGGTAACAATGAAAGAAGCAGGTTGTGGCAGGGAAACAGGGCAGCAATGGGAACTCAGTCACAGGAGCAGGGAGAGCAGCAGCTGCTGAGAGTTTGGTTTGTGAAAACATCATTTCAATTCTCACTGGAAGCTTTGACTGCTCTGCAGTCTCATCACAGTGCTGCTCTCGTGTGATTTTCACGCCAAAGCCGTGCAGTGATGGGCAGGGAGACACTCGGGAACAGAACAGGGTTCAGGGATCAGTATGGCTGACGGGTTGGGACGGTGGGACTCCCAGCGAGTGCCGTGCGTCCTCCACTTACCAAAGAATCGCAATCAATTCTTTGAAACCACACCTTTTGGTCATAGATGGCACGAGTGTGGAGAGACATGAAGACTGAAGCACCTTCAGCATCTACTACTGAGAACAGACTGCACTGATCCTCAAACATGCACTTTCAACAAGATTGGCTGGAAAATTGGTCATTTTTACTTCTACACTGCATTTTGTGTCAAGCTGAGAAAACTCTGTAGTGTTCTTAAGAACATCATTTCCTGTTTAGGAGGACATAAAGACGACAGCAGAGGAACTGAGCTGTGTAACTAGCAACTAGGCATGGAGTTGTAATTAGGCTAACTTGGGTCCAAAACGCATCACTTGCATCCGACTCGGCAATTTTTTCCTGACGAAGACTCAACCACAGCAGTCTCTCTATGGAGATCGAGTATTTGCGAGAGAGAACTGGAAAATCCCGCCAGCATAAACACAAGTCAGTTTGGCAGTGAACTCTAAGCTGCTTGAAGAAGATCGCCGTGTCACTCTTTAATTTATTTTGCTAATTCTGAGCTCTGAGTACACTGCTTTTTTCAGCAACTAAAAGATTTAAGTTTGCATATCCTCCCAAAGTGCACATGTTTTACTTTGCCTCCGTGTCTCACTCATGACATTCCCCTCAATTTGCTGTGTGACCAAAATAGACCCCAGGGCTATCTTGGTCCCTTGGAGATGCAGTCATGGAGGAATCACCAGCGGTCTCTGACCCCGTTTTAACTGGTGACTACATCATCCAACCTGACTTCCTGTTGGATCAGGGACCAAAATGGATGTGGCGTGCTTTGGCCTCTAGGCTACGTTCATATACAGGTGAAGGCCACCCATAGCCCATCTTTGCCTGGCACTCTGAATGACCCAATTCAAATCTATTAACCCTAAAAAAATCTGATTTATGCCACTTTTATATGCGGTACAAATCAGATACCTATCCGATAGTTTTTAAAGTGTCTGAATGGTCATGTTTCATTTCATCTGTCGTTGACGTGTTACATGCATTGTCAAACTACACCAGAAGAATCCAGATAAATAAATCTGAACACAAACGATGGCTGAAGCAAGCAGTGCTGACTCTTTGGATGGAGCTAATCAACAGAAAGACAGTTAGCTACTTTAACTATTTGGGATAACAATTTGATCCAAATTAGAAAATCAATCCATAGACGGCGGCGTCCATTGTTGCTTCCATAAACAGAAGTCTGATTACATCACGTTCAGTTAGCAGAATGAACAAACGCAACAAAATCATAACGGAGCATCAACATCTGCTGTGTGAACATAAGCTAAGACGTCTGAAAGCCTGAGACGAAGCTGAAATCCAATGAAGGAACATCATTTCTGCATGTTTTTCAGAGGTCATCTTGGCAAAAGGTTAACTAGAACAGAAGAAGAGCTTAAACATCTAGACTGAATGGTCACATTTTTTACCAGCATTATAATCCTTCAAATCTTTGCTGTTTTTTCATATGGGGGAAATCTCAAACAGGAAGAAAAGTTGGTTGTAATTTAACTTGTACTTTAAAAATGATCAATCATGTATGAATTACATGAGTATCTAAGTCAAAGCTCCACAGTGCCATCTGTCAGCCGGAGGGGGCACTTACACAGATTGAAGTAAGGGGTTTGCGGTGAGACGGGGAAGGCGGGGGTTTGGGGTAACGCCTCACCACCAGCTGTGGGTGTTGGACTGATGGGGCCTCCCTCCATCTCCTCAAAGGCCTCCCGGTAGCTGTGCATGTTTTTCTGTAGAGGCGGAAAAAGATCCAATCAGAAAACAATCACTTTACATGTTTTGATGCATCTGCAGCAGGTTTTCTACCTCCTTGGGCCGGCCCCCAGGGTTCATGGCTATGGCGCTGACGAACTCTGGAGAAACGCACCGGACTGGAGAACGAACAGGCACATCTGGGGACAGCGCGTCATCAGAGTGTCCCTCACTGGTGATGCGATGTCGGGGAAGGATTGTCGGTTCATCTGAAGGTGCTGAACGGGCCTGGACCCCTGAGGTGACGTATAAATGAGGGTTAAAGGTCAGAGATGAGAAATGCCTGTTGGTCCGAGCAAAGCATCCTTTCACATATAACATGCACGCTGGAGAAAGTTGCTAACGGAGCAAACGCACACAAACATTTTAGCATTATATCCAATAAATGCTGTTAAATTCTCAACCTGGGATTTTCATCAAATCGAACACCGGCGGCTCCTCAAAGCGCTGAGTTAAGCTGATTTTCATTAATCTGCTTCCACTTGGAGAGCCAGGCAGAAAGTTAGCAGCATTACAACAACAAACAGGACTGGAGTTAAGATTTTTATGCAAATAGGCAACAAACTGTAAAGTGGAAGGCTGGAAAAATGACATGAAAGCAGAAACAGAATCAGTGTGTTAGATCATCACATTTTGTGTCAAGATGTGTTTATTGGAGGAAAACAGGAAAAAAACAAGTTCAAGACGAAGAACATTTTAGTTTATTGTGTTTGTTTGGAGGCAGTTTCCTCTGCAGCTCTAAGTTTCACCAGGAGGAAGAATTACCAAGACAATCCAACAGATGCTTTACATCCAAATCAAGTATTTCATTTTCGCCCTCTTGATTACTGACGGAAGTCCTTTAAAATGTGTAAAATGTTAAATATTTATTTAGTGAGCCAAATGTATAGATTGAAGGCAAATATTTATTTTTAAGCTAAATATTTAGTTTGACAGCTCACTGACACTGCTGGTCTGATCCAATACAAACTATCAGAAGCGCCAATAAACATTTTATTTCTTCAACTTTCATAACAGTTTCACATTAGGTGGCCATATTGGATTGTGACTCTGTGGGAAACCTCTAGCTTCTGAGCTAAATGCAGTTTACTCTGCTGCTGTGTTCAGTCTGCAGACCCTGAAGACGGAGCGGTGCGTGGGCGAACGCCTGGTCTCAGCTGTAAATGGCAGCGTTTCTCCAGACTGAATGGAAAAGTGGAGGACACAACATGAGAACAGCTGTTCTACTCGCCTCATATTCAAGAAAAATCTGCTTTTTTCCTGGTTTTAAAACTGAAACACACCCACTGAGGCCCAGATGTGTCCAAAAACACATACCTCCCTGTTACAGTACGCTGTTACCGTGGTAACGGCTAATGGTTAACAGCTGCTGATCCCAGAACTGAGAGATCGTCACACCTGCTCCTGTTGGAGGCTGAAGACACTCCTGTTCAACCAAACTAACTATTCCTGAAGTAAAGGCAGCTGTGATGTAATGCGAATCCCTTCATTACCTAATTCCACCTCTGTGTTTGTGGTTGTGTTGAATCTGGGAGGATCTTCCTCCGTGGTGCAGATTGGGCTTCCAGAGGACAAACTCAGGTCCGCTGATGCTTCCAACCAGGACAACTGTGGTCTGCATTTACTTTGTCTGCTTTAGTAGATCGTGAAAGTGGTTGAAGTGATAAAAGCGGTTTTGAATGAGGCCAGTGTATCCTGGCGCATTGTTCCCCAACTTTGGCAAAACAGATCTTGTGACACGCTCTCTCCTGGCAGGAACAGAGCCTCCTTTGTTCCTCCTCTGTCCCGTTCTTGTGAAACTTTAAAGTTATCCCCTCTGGTCTGTTCGGACCACTCCTTCACCTTCAGAGAGGAAACTGCAGCTCAGAACAAACACGAGTGGTGAGGAAGTTTGATGTTTCTCAAGCTGGAGAATGACAGAGTTTTTAATGAGGAAGAAGAGGCGAAACAAAGACGATTCAATGCCAACAAAAGCCCACCACACCGAAAAGGCAAAGCAGAAAGAGATTTGAACTCAGACTGAAGGAACGCTCAGACATAAGGAGAACCATGTCCTGTTTTCCTGAAGCGTTCCTTCAGACCGGCTGGGAGAACCAACCCGACAGGGAGTGAGAGCGGCGGTGCTCAGACTGAGAAGAGGTCATGCTGGGGTTGATGTTTTGGACTCGAGCCGAGTACTCTGGACAAACAGATGAACGATGAAAGAAAGGAGATTATGATAAACTAGAAGAAAGACGAGCAGAGGGAGGATGAGGTCATCTGAAAATAACAGCAGAAGATAACAGACATCATGTGCTCCTGTTCAAAACACACATCGTTCTCACATGACGGCAAAACTAAAATAAAACGGCAAGTTAAACATTTGAATAGCACTAAAATGAACTGAAGCTTGTTTCTGGTTCCAGAAGCCTTGCTCTCCGTCGCTGCCTGACCATCTGCAGGATGTCAGATGCTTTTACTCTGACAACCTGCCGGACTGGAAACCTCTTCCTGTTTAAGGCTGAGTGATGGAGACGGCCAGGAAACGAGATTAGACCAGAGCGTGTTTATGTTTCAGCCAACGGCTTCGGCCATTTTTCTCCTCTGGTCTGTCCTGCCCCTCAAAAAGATGAAGACCAAATGAGGGCAAGCTGTGTGGACTTTATGAAGAAAAAAACTCCAGATTTTTAAATCTAACATTTTGAAACCAAGACAAATTATTTAGAGATTGTTTACACATTTAATGAGACTTAAGTTCTGAACAATTAGACCCAAACACAAACTGAACAGGCAGAGAAACTAAAACCTGGGTAGATGACCCCTCTATCTCTGGACCACCAAAACATGTTTTCTTCTGGTAATGTTTTGTTTTGCATTCAGACTCTGAAGATGAAAAGTAACAACCTGTCCATCGTTCTGGCAGACAGACACACATTTCTATTACTCTTAACTTCATCTGCCTAAATGAAACGTCAGCTCCGTCTGAAGAAAGCCAACCACACATTCTGCCACCACCACATTTCACAATAGGGCTTGTTTTCTTTCAGTGATGACCCGTGTTGTTTTTGTGCCGATCAGAACTTCTGGAATTGTGGCCCAAACATTCCAGTTGGTTTCCTTCAAACCAGAATACAGAATACTCTCTTCCACAAGGATTTAGGAGATTTTAGCCAAGCCTGGATGTTTTCCCTGAATGAATCCGTCTTTCAACCAAGTCCAGGCATAAAGTTGGAATTGACCAATACTTTCTGCTGACCCTTCGGTGGTGGACCTCTGGACAGCCACACTGTTTCTGTGTAATTTTTGAAGCGTATATATTTTCTGTCAGTCGTCCTATTTTGTTTCTAAACATGAATGGCTTAACTGTGCTCTAGAAAGTTGATATAATGCTGTAGATCTCATTTTGTACCCTTCTCCAGACTGATACCTTTGAATAGTAACTTCATTAATATGCTCTCTAACCTCTGCAAAATCTGGCTTTGGTGATGTTTGCAGGTTAGAAGATGTCAAGAAACTGCAGCCCAACTTTATTCCAGATTATTTAATTTCTTCATGTTGATGGCAGATGAGATCCCACTAGGGCCAAACTGGGTGTGTACATGTTTAGTGGCCCAAAAAAAAAAAAAAAAAAAGGTAGGACATTATTTTCTAACACAACAGATGAAAAGGTCTTACCTGCCACTCTCTGGGCCACCAGACCTTCTACATTGAAGACTTCCTCTGGCTCAGCGGCTCTTGGCTGAGATGACGCTGAGGCAGAACTTGGGCTTCTTTGGGACTCTGAAACATCTGAGGGCTGGATGCTTGTCGGGAATGTGCTGATAGGTTTGAGCTGAAGGTGGGGGCTTAAAGAGAGAGGGATCTGTGATGAACCACTGGTTGCAGAGGAGTAATTTGGAGATCCTTTGAAAGGTGAGGGCTCTGGTGAACCTGGCTTCCCAGATGATGTGTGAGCTACTGACAGATTGCTGGCCAGGCTGGGAACTGGAGCGGCAACGTTCAGGGCAGCATCAGTCTGGAGGGACGGTCTGGTTTGGCTCTGGGAGAAGGACGGCTGCGTGGTCACCACCATGTCCCTCAGTGGAGCACTTTGGGATTTTGATACGACTGAATGGCTGGGCTCCAGGTTCAACATGAGTCGGTTAAGGGTTTCGATAGACTGCTCGATCTCTTCCTGAGAAGCACTGTGGCGGTGTGGGAACTGCGGCAGGCTGTGGTGAGTGGACATTGATGCAGATGGAAGTGGACTGAATGTGATTCCTTCAGTTACTGGCTCCTCTGGAACTCCAAATCGCTGCCAGACATTGAGACCACGTTGGACGGCGTCCCTGCTGCTGGTGGTGCGGGTGGGAGCCTGTGGCATGGACTTTGGCTCGGCACCAAAGGAACGAGAACGAAACAAGTTGCCGTTCTGGGTAGCCATGTAATTTTCCAATGATGGGGTTAAATCACTTTGGATCAGAGCAGCAGGTTTATCAGATCTGCCGACATGTGGCTGAATGGTTTCCAGAGGTTTCTCTGGGATGTTGCGCTCCAGATACGGCACAGGTTCCTGGCCATTGATAAGTGACTCAGACTGGTAGTAAAGATCAGCTGGTGTAGCTCGTCCATCTGTGGAGGAAAACGTCCCCAGACTGTCCACACTGTTGCCCTCTTGACTGGTGGGCAATTCATCATCCAGGATGTCCGTTTCACGATCGATACCACTGTGCCCATTTACATGGACCTGGGCGGGCACCAGGTGAAGCATTCCTGCAGCGGCAGCAGATGTTGGTGTGGACAAGTAGGCCTGTCTGTGCAACGGCCCCTCCAGTCCACTCAGTAGTTGCTCTAATTCCTTCTTCTCCTTGGGACTTATTGGTTGTTGTGCTGGTGGAGCTTGTTGACGGACTGAAGGTAACGCCTCATCCAGGGCGACGTGAGTCTGGCTCACAGTGGAAGCATGAGGTGCTGATGTGGCTTCATCCGTTCGGTCAGTTTTGATAGAGGCAGTGGAGTTTCCTGAATCGCTGCTCACTGACAGGGCGTGGTCACCGGCAGGTAGAGCGTGTTCAACAGCCGTGGCTGGAAGGCCATTAGACGTGACCGTTCCTTCACCAGACTCCTTTTTACGAACTTTGGCATAGAGACTCCCGTCCAGAGGCCCCTGGGTGTGAATGACGTCTGAAACAAATAGAACAAAGTCTGTTTAGAGCCTGATCAACAACGTGTCTGTTCTTCAGAACCCATTTATATTCAGCTGCCCACACATTCCCATAGCCACGGTGACTCGGCAACTACCGATACAACTGAGCAATCTACTAAAAATAAATGAAGACATTAAGAAGAAAAGTGTGTGCAGCTATGAAGAACGGCTATCCAGCCAACGGCGCTGCTGGCGCATTTCCACTTTTCTACCAGCTTCAGGAAATGAACATTTACTGCAGATTGTGCTGTGGAAAATATGAAATCACCAGGGTTTGCCCCCTTTTTTAGCTAACCATATAAATATGTGCCATCTGACTAATACTGGTCAATCAGACAAAGACTTGTCTAGCATTTACAGCCTACAGCTGCAGCCAAGGCTTGTAAGGATATAGGGTGTCCCAGTCAGAAAGATTTAGTCATCACTGGAAATTTTCCTCTCACTGACAAAGAGGCCAGAAGGTTTCTCCTGTTTAAAAAACAAGCACACACACCAGGAGAGGCACTTAGAAAGTTAAAACAGAGCCACAAACAAAGCTCTTTTCTGTCATCGGTGAACAAGCAGTCAACTTGTCGGACTAAAGATTTAAAACTTTCTGCTCGTCATACATGGATCAGAGTTCAGATTAAAGCAATACCTGGTTCTTTAATCCTCCACAAAACTTTCTCAGAAACCCACAACAAAGCATGAACATGTATCCTTTTCTGATTGTCCAACAGAGAGGAGCTGCACAAAGACGCTGCCTATAGATGTCTTCATCTCAGCGGTAGTCAATAGGGGGCGCTGTCAGCCTGGGGGGCGGCCTCCTGGGCTGACCCAGGAAGACCCCCAGGGAGGCTGGGCATAGAAAATAAACGTCTTCATGTTTGACGTGATGCATAGATGATCAAGAAAAGACACTCAATAAAGCTTTAAACACAACTTATAAAGGGCCAAGTCCTACAGTGGAATTTAATAAATATGCAGTTATGAGTTTTAAAACTGATTTTTATTCATCTGCTAGATTCATTTAACAAAAACGGAGGAGAACTGGGCAGTGACCATGTGATTCATCCATCTTTACTCATCTCGGTGTGTGTTGCCATTGTAACAATGGTACATCCACACAAACCAAAAGTGCATGTTGCTTCTTAGTGAGTCAAACTGATTACCAGCTTTGTTTCACTTTGTTTTCTCCTTCACTGACTGTTCAGGTCATCCAGCCAGGTGTCTGGCTCTACCACAGCTGCAGGACCAAAACCCATTTCAGTCAACAACCAGGTGAAAAGTCATTCTACTCGCCAACGTATTCCAGCTCAGTCGACCTGTCGTCCTGTTTTTGGACTTTGGCAGGAACCTGGAGCAGAACCCACACATGCAGACTCCATGCTGGAAGAGCCGAGTCGTCTTCTACCAACGATCACACAGTTCAAACCCAAATGGGACCAACTTTGTACATTTTTGGGTTCTTATCACATGTCCACTGAATGTCCAGCTGGTCTGAAAAAAGTCATCACTGCATATTTGTAAAGCTCATAAAAACGCTCTGATATCAGTCCTGCAGACATGTTTAACGCTCAGTCACGCAGATAAACATAGACATTACTCATGAAAGAAGCCCTTTGCGCTCTCTAATTTCAGCACCTTCTTTATCACCTGTCCTGTAGTCAACACTCCCAGACTCACTACCTCGACACGCTGCAGGGAAACAGCAGGAAGCCAGCAGGTCTCCTACCTGTGTGAGTGACAGACAACCTTCATCCCCCAGCTAAGGAGGGAAGCCCTGCGGCGGAGCCCCAGGCCGTGGGGGGTCAGCAGAGCGGCTCCTGGCTGCTCCTCCCTCTGCAGAGCCACTTTGTGTCTGAGCTGGAGCTGCCGGTGCTGCAGGCTGCTCCGAGGTCCGCTCTGCTCCACAGGCTGCCCCTGTTCTGTTTGGGCATGTGGGAGGTCTGTCACAACAGTGTGTGTGATGGTGTGTGTAGGTGGAGGCTGAGGGGCCACCGAATTCCTCAGAACGGGGTTTGATGGAGCCTCATCCAACTCTATTACACACACATCCTTCTGCAAAAAGGCCTTTATTATACTAATAAATGAAATAATCCAGAAGCTGTTCTGGATGCTGCTCAGTTCTCCTGCTGGAGTTAAAAACACGACTGTAATGGAAAGAGGAACCTGATCCAACATCAGATTTAACAAGCTGAGAGCCGGAGGAACTCCGCCCTGCTGCAGGCCGAACAGAAGAACGAGAACCGCCAACTGTTCAAAGAATCATTCTTTCTGAACTGTTTGGAGATATGAACCATTCAGGCCCTTTACTGTGTTTTGTCTGAAGACTCCAACCTCTGGATAACAGTTTTTTAAATTCATAATCATATTTTACACCAATTCAAAGCAGGTTTATGGGTAAAGAGTCCATAACAATATGAAAAATATTTTTACCACGACTCTGTTCTTCCCCTGATGACAAACGATTCCAGGACTTTAGTCATCCGTCCTTAACGAACGAGCAGCATCTCCTCTTGTACTACAGGACATCTAATCCGTCACTTTACACTTTCGTCTGCGATCCGAACGACTATTTATGTTGATGCGTCTGCTGCTGTTTTCATTTGCTTGAAATGAATCCACATAAGCCTCTACAAATAACCTTTGACTGAGCCGTCCATGTGATAAGGCGGAGCATGTGCTGAGCTGGAGGGAAACAGAAGCTGATTTCTGATCATCCTCAACAAGAACAACAGCTGATAAACTCTAACTTTTTACAGATGTAATCTAAGGCGCATTTAGGTGGTGCCAGATATTTTAAGGTTCTGTGAGCCATATGGTGCAACTGTTTGACCTCTTCATCTTTGAACTTCGGCCTCCGACCCCAGTGGCAGTAGATACCTCGTTACAACGGAAATAGCATGTTACTCCTGCGGCGTCCATACACAAACACACATGTGTGCAGCTCCTGTTGGTCCCTCTGTGTTTGAAGCACTGCATTAATAAAAAGCAATCATGAAACGCGTTCTGGGAATGTTCCCCACGGCGACTCAGCAGGACCAGAATAGCGCTACATGTATTTACATTTAATACGCCCCAGAGGCCGCGCATGATGCTGTAATCGTATGTAAGTTTAGTCTGCGGCCGTATTTGGACAAAGGTAATGGCTGAACCATTGATTTGCCAACAAAGGCTGCCTTTACTGTAAGCCAGAGCTCAGTGATTCTTACTTACAGTAATACAGAGGGTTTGGAAATACTTCCACAAGATCTGCAACAATATGCAGTAAAGCATAGCTGAATCCAATGAAACTGGCAAAGTGCATAACCCTTTTATCCCCAAAACACTGGTCGCAGTAAGCATGTTGCAGCTCATCAAATATTCATCAGAAGTCGCGGTGAGTCGATATCTGGAAGTGCAAAGTGTTTAGGACTGGAAAATACAGGACAAGATAATGGAACAAGCAAAGTAATTGATTTTCAATCATGATGTCAGCAGTTTTACAGCAACCACAAATAAAGTAGCAACAGCTAAAACCCTCCACATTGACATGTAGCACCAGAGTGAAAACAGCCCCACCTGGTGGCCACATTAAGACAAAGATACAGCAGCGTTTCCACACCTGTTAGTCTGGTACACTTTGGTTTGGTTCTGCGGTTCTGTTTCTCACTGCTCTGTGTCAAACCAACTAAATCCTCTGAGCAACCTGTTCCCCTCCTCACCTGTGGGGGCGCTGCACCAGGAACCACTGGAGGAAACGACTCAACATCCTCTGACTCTGTTCATCAGTTCTTGACCTTTTTGGGTTCTTTTGGGTTTTGGGGTGATTACTTTTCCCCCACGTTGGTTCAAAAGACTATTGATGAGAATGAAACAATAAACCAAAATCTAATGTGACCAGCCTCTGATGTAGGACGCGCCAACATAGTCACTTCATGATAATAAAACATGGCTCCATGTGGAATGAGGAGTATCGTGTTATGACAAGGACCAGGAGTGGTGGGAGTATCAAAAGACAGACGGTAACCAGAGCGAAGCGAGTTTCCCAGTGGAACCAGAATGAGTTCATAGAGAAGCCGAGGCCTCGTTGTCTCACAGCTCGGCTGAGAGCGGGCCTGTTCAGGAAGATAAACGAGCCACACTAACAGGTCCCACGGGCCGGAGGACAATAAATAAGGCAGCAGAACCACAGAAGTCATGTGTTCATGTTGTTTTTGGGAATGCTGGGAGGACGACTGGAAACCAAAGGTTGGTGGTTCATGCTCTTAATTTGGCTTCAAACGTTTCAGATTCTTTTGGAAACTGACATTGCTAGCTAGCTAGCTAACATACACAAGGAACGTGCTTAGCAACAAGACAAAAGGGAGTCAGGGGGGAAAGATTTGTATTTGATGCTTTTATGATTTCTGTTAAACACCTTTGCTAGTCTCGATGTTTTAAAGTGCGTATAAATATGGCTAGCTAGCTAGAAAGATAGTGATAGGGAAATTGATTTCTGAAAATGTCAGGAGAATTTTTCATGAAAAGATAGCAGCATACATGTAAAATTACATTAACCGAAAAGAAGTGTCAGTTTTCCAATAACTAATGGCAACTTTTTACTAGTTTAATCATTTGCAGTTAGAGGAAGGCAGCAGCTTTGGCCAGAAGGAAGCAGCTAACGTACGGATATCGGGGGTTGCATCATCTGCTGTAACCTCGTTTTCCTTCCTCATAACTGTCCATGTATGGTTTTTTCCAGATGGATAAAGACCCATAATTAATGACATCCTTGGTCGTGTTTGGCTCATTCAGCCGAATCAGCTGTATAAAGCTGTGCTGTTGACTGCTAACAGCTGGAATAAAGCTGTTTCCATTAGACGATAACAGACCTCCCATTCATTCAGACATATAATGGGCAGCAGATAACCAGCACCGCTCTGCAGCTCACAGACCAAGAAAACAGGCAGATACACCATTAATTCTCCTGGAAGTCCTTAAACAAAGCATTTGGTTGTTAACAAAGCTCCGTATCCCCGGTCGCCCTGCAGAGGCCCTCTGCCTCTGTGGCCCCTTCATGATCCAAACAGGGACACTCCACAGCACAAGGCACTTGTTGTCTCTGTGTCCGACGCAGCCTGGACTAGAGGACCTTTAGTTCTCCATCTTGGTCGTTACGCAACCAGAGCTGTTTGGAGTCAAAGCAGAATAATCTGCCAAAGCCTGGGACCAGACTGGGGCCGATAGCGTGGCAGCCTGTTGCCAACACAAAGGCTGAGACGTCAACGCCGACCGGCCCCGACAAACCGACCCCGGCCCCAACGAACCGGCCCCGACAAACCGACCCCAACAAACCGACCCCGACGAACCGACCCCAACAAACCGACCCCAACCCCGACAAACCGACTCCGACAAACCGACCCCGGCCCCAACGAACCGACCCCGACAAACCGACTCCGACAAACCGACCCCGGCCCCGACAAACCGACCCCAACAAACCGACCCCGACAAACCGACTCCGACAAACCGACCCCAACGAATCGACCCCAACAAACCGACCCCAACAAACCGACCCCGACGAACCGACCCCAACAAACCGACCCCAACCCCAACGAACCGACCCCGACAAACCGACTCCGACAAACCGACCCCGACCCCAACAAACCGACCCCAACCCCAACGAACCGACCCCGACAAACCGACTCCGACAAACCGACCCCGACCCCAACGAATCGACCCCAACAAACCGACCCCAACAAACCGACCCCAACCCCGACGAACCGACCCCAACAAACCGACCCCAACCCCAACGAACCGACCCCGACAAACCGACTCCGACAAACCTCAGAGTCTCAAACTGTCAGGTTTGGGTTTTATTCCTTGATGGAACGTGACCTTCAGCGAACCACTGAAGGTCACCCGGCGGTGGGAACGGGTCAGCATCGTTGGTTCATACGCTGCCTTCCAACCAGCCGTTTACATGAATCAGGTCCTGAGCCATGACCTGTAGGAGTTCCTCAGGGTTCTGCTTTCGGCCCAGTTCTTCTTTTCATGTTTTCCTTTTGGAACATTAGTTAAAAAAACCATCTCATTTTAACTTTATCCGCTTTTCTTTTAATAATTTCAATCAAATAAATATTTAAATGTAACTGATGAACGATGTTGGGAATCTAGCTGTTTAGTTTGCCGTGCATCACTTACATCCGGGTCAAATCCAGTTTAAATTGTTTTTTTACAGATCAATCGCTACAAAATGCTAAAGATGAATGAAGTTAATTTTAAAGTCTCAGTTATAGATCTTTTCAATGATCCAGCTGCTTCTTATCCACCTTAAACTGCAAACAAGCTTCACATTACAGCTGAAAACAAAGTCCTAGCAGCGTCTTTCTTTAATTCACTCCAATCCTAACCTGAATCCTTCTGGACTCAAAGTTTCAGTTTGACTTCCTGAATCCCAGTTCTGCTGTTTGGACTGTAACCGGACAGACGGACCGGGCTCGGCTGGGAAAACAACCACGACCCGGAGCGACCATGCATGAGGTCATCGAGGAATTGCTGGAAGAGGTGAAACGGCAACTTTGTGGCAGAAGAAAATCTGTTTACAGAGAAATCAAGGTCACTTTAGGTCTGAGCTGGTCCTGGAGACGTTACTGGTACCAGAACCTCAGTTAACCTGACCACAGCTGAGAACATCTGAACCTTCAGGGCTGATGTCTCCAAATCACTGAAACTCAAACTGTAAACTGCAGCCGACTGAAACCTCTGGAGGTTTTTCTCCTCTGTCATTCCAGGAAGATCCCAGAAATGATCAAAATATGAAGACAAAGCGGACAGAAGCCCCGGACCAACATCGACATTCACACAGTTAAAACATCCAGACAGCAGGATAATGCATAAGTTGATGTTACTTGGTGAATCAGAGGCTGTGGCTCCGCTGCGTCCAGAGGGTCCCACTCACATGTCCTCCCAGCTTTTCTCCCCGCAGCGTCACAGAAAAACAGCAGCACAGCCGAACCCTGGGCTGCAGACAGCAGTCTGAAGCAGAGCAGCACAGAGTCGCCGCCCCGCTGCGTCGCCCCGCCGCTGGACCAGGAGTCTGCGTTAACTCCTGCAGCTCCTCAGAGCAGCGGCAGGCGCAGCCGAACCGGGGAATAAAAACCAGCTGGGTTTGATCCTGCAGCCGAGGAAAAACAAAAACACAACAACCTGCCTCCAAACTGTGATAAACAAGGGAAGAACTCAAACTATCCAGCATGTTTGTATCTGTGAGACGCTGAGTGTTCACTGCTCTGACAGGAATCCACCGAAAGTCATCTGGAAGGACGAACTCAGACCGACAAACTGCAGCTGAAACCTCTCTCCATTGTTCATTAACTTTTCCAACATCAATTTTTGAGTCTTCCACAGACGCTCAATCGAATTTAGTTCTGGACTTTGACTAGGCCATGCTGCCACATGAATCTGCTTGGATCTGAAGCATCTCTGTGTAGCTCTGGCAGAATTTTCAGCAGAAACACCAGAAGCTCAGTGTTTGAGCAGAACCGTGTGAAACAGATGATTTTTGACTGACGGCTGAAGGCTCCGGGTCAGACTGGTTCTGTTCATGAGTCTGAAGTAGATCCAAACGGTTCTGCTACACATCATCACAACATGCAGCCAGTTCAGTCTCATATTTTATATACATATAATTCAAACCTTACAGTAAAAACTGCAATAAATTAAAGTTTAATATAAAATCAATTAAATTCAGTTTTTAAACAGAATTTAAGAATCAATAAAATTTATTCAAATAAAAATGGCTGCTGGTTTTTAAAAAACATGTTTGTCTTGTTTTGATCCCACTAGTTCAGGATGATGTGACACACACACACACACACACACGTTTGTGTTGCTATCTTTGTGGGGACTTTCCATTGACTTCCATTCATTTCTACAGCCTAAACCACCTTTACCCTTTTCCTAACCCTAACCCTTTACCCTTTTCCTAACCCTAACCATCACATTCCTAACCCTAACCAACCAAAACTCAATTCATACCTTAGCCCTAACTCTGACCCCTGACCCCAAAACAGGGTTTCCCCTCGTGGGGACCAGGCTCCGGTCCCCACAACGTAGTATATGTCAGGAAAATCGTCCCCACAAGGTATTACAAACAAACGCACACACACTCACACACATACACACACACACACACACACACACCTCCACAGAATGAGGTGAGACTTTCACCTGCTCTATTTTAGCAACATCTATTTCAGGGAGCAACACTTTATGAGCTGTGATAAAGGGAAGCCAAATGACCTCTGACCTTTGACTAACTGGGAGCCTAATAAAAACAGGTGGGGGAGGGGATGTGAGGACAGCAGCCTGACCCCTCCCATAACACACACACTTCCTGTTTGAGTGTTTTGTGGAGCGGCGTGGGCCGGTCCGGGTCGGCTCCTCGGTGCCGCTCAGGGCGTGGCGTCGCTTCCTTTTTTGGGTGGCACAGAAAGCGGCGCTCTGGTCTCAGCGCGACCGCCTCAGGGGAAACCTCGCTCCATGCCTGTGGCTCGGCCCAGGAATGTCTGCAGACCCGGGTCTCCTGGGCCCGGTTGGCTTCTCTGTTGTGATCATTTCACCACAGATGATTTGGGCCATAAAACCGTCTCCCTTCACCGTCGGCCATCATTTACACCCGGGTGGGGCGATTTTCAGGACATAATAAAACACAACAAGTTTATGAAGTGAGGATATTTTTGATGCAGAGCAGATCGTCGGGACGGTACGGTCCGTCTCGGTCCGTCTCGGCCCACAAGAAAACAAGAGCAGCTTTGGTTCAGAGGTCTTTGTGCCAATTATAGCTCAGTCCTGTCAAACACAGAAACATGTTTACACTGTGACATCTAGAGCGGATGGATCTGTCTTCATCCAACTGCTCAGCACCAAGACCTGCAGCCTCTGAACAGAACCAAGCCCAACCCTGGTGGGATCGAGTCCCAATGCGGACCGAGCTCTCAGTCTGGTCCTACAGGAACCGGATGGCTGCACAAAACCCAAGAGCTGAGACGACCTCCACACAGCAAGCCACAGCCATGAAACACAAATCTATTTAGACAAACTAAAAGGTCCAACATCACTGAATATCATTGGACGGTCAGTAAAACTCTCAGTCCTTGTACTAGACCTTCGAGTTGGATCCAATCACAGGTTTATACACCTTCAGAACGGGTCGATGCGGTTCAGCATTCTGTCTGTTTCTGCATCATTCCTTCAGTTATAGGTTCACAGGACAACGGTACGGTTAGGGCGGAGCTACAGGTGTCGCACAACACCGACAACGGTCAGTCAGTCCATGGACTGATGGACAGAAAGACGTCATTGCTTGTGACAGCCACACTTGTCGCACTAGGATGATGTTTGGCGTTTTGGGTTTAATCTGCCCACCAAGTGAGAGTCCAGCTTCTCACTGGGCCTCTCCACTCCCTGGCTTCACTCTCAGTGGTTAACATCTGTTATAGCCAAGTTGGGTGTGTCTCCAGTGTGTGAGTGGGAGCTGTGGTCGACGCTCTGATGATGTCATTGTGTGCGTCCCCAAACCAGTTTCTCCAAAATCTCTCAGTCTACTTGTTCGTCCGGGTTGGCCCGTCCAGTTGGCGTTGTATGAACTCTTCCTCCACAAATTAAACCTCAAGGTTTGACCTTGGAGTTAGGAATTTGCAGCTTGCCGTCTCACCAACTACAACAGTCTCATGGTGGGGAGGTTGGCATAAATCTACGAGCCAATCAATGAATGTGGTCTGCTGCCAATCAAATCATCTGTGCACAGTATCCAGCTTGGACCGGCTGGTTCCAACCCTGAGGTGGTTCCAAAAATGAGGAGGGACCACACTGGGCCTGCCACTGGAGATAAATCTGGTGGACTGGGGAAGAACTGGTTAAAGCCCATGGAGGAGAGTCATAAAACAGCATACCGACCCGTTCTGACCTGTTCCGACCCATTCCGCTCAGTAAGAACGAGGCACAGAAGAACCAGCATTTAATCACCTGTTCCACCTGAACAATGTTTGCAGAGATTTACTCCTCTTGAATATTTAGACCGAATAAAGACTCTGGTTCTCACCATCTGTGGTGTCCTCGCAGAGCTGGTTGAAGTTTTCATAGGAATCCCAGCGAATCAGAGGATCCTGGGTGTTGTAGTCAACCGAGACGGTCGGCCCGTTTTCCAGGTGGTCCATACCTTGACCAGAAGTACAAAGAGAAGGAGCAGAAGACGTGAACGTCTTTACATCAGAAGCTTGGACTCAAAGACAGGTTCGAACTCACTGATGCTTACCATGGATTTTCTCTGGTCCAAAGGAGAAAATAAACTCTACTTTTCCATATTCTGGAAACCTGTCATCTGAACAAAGGAAGCATTTTAAAGCATGAATCATTTCTACATCAAACAGGTGAAACCCAGAGGAGAAACGTCCTGTTACCTTTAAACGTCTCATCCAGCTCGTCCTTCCCAAACACGATTCCCAGGTCATGGATGGCGCAGGTGTGGAACTGGACCCGGAATATCACGTCTCTGCAGGAGCTGCGGTAGCGTTTGTGGTAGCACTTCAGCTGGGGGTCAAACAGTGCAGACAGAGGTCACCTTCAGACCGCTGGATGGTTCACAGACTGCTACAGCATCCTGACCCAGGAGCCCGTCTGGGATCTAACAGCTGCTGGCAGGAATGAGCACAGAGACGCTATGTGGTGCTGGAGCACATGACCTTTAACCTCTGGACAAAGGAAGCATCCTTCTGAGAACGATATTTTAAATGTCTTTTATATTGTGTGACCCAAAGTAGCATTGGGGCTACATTAACAAGCCCTCACATTTATGTAATGTTGCTTGATTCAAGCTTGTTAGCATGTGGCTAATGGTTTGAATCAGGTTCATGTGCCGCACAGGGGGGCCTTTTCCCCACTTGATCACCAGGCCCCCAAAATGTCTGTGCACACCCCTGGATACAGGATTAGAGCCTCGAAGTGAGTCCAGAGGTACCACCAGAACCCTGAACCGAACCGCAAACTCAACAAAGAAAACTTTCTCTGGTGGAAGAAGCAGCTTCTTTTAACATGTCTGGAAAATCTGAAGGAATATGAAGTTTGTCTCTCCCTGTTATTATTCTTATGCTGAAGCACGGAAGTGGCAGCATAATGCTCATTTCTAGAGATTTGGCTCCAGACAGATCAGGAAGAAAACCTTTAATAAAGACAAAACTGGTCGATTTAAAACAACCAAATGTTCACATGTCTCTCAGGACGGAACCAAAAACAAAAATATGAACAAATTAAATTTTTCCAAATGTGCTTTTAGAAACCTGAGGGAACACGGTTGTTATTTCCTAACAGTTCTGAACCAGAAGCAGCTTCTTCCTGTTTCATGTTTCCTCTATAAACACGAGATCTGGATCTGTGTTCACATTCAGGAATGATTCAGTCACAACATCGAACGATTCTTTTTCAGGATTCAGTTTTGTAATCAGCCAGTTTCTCCTGGAGGACCAGCAGCAGCTCAAATACTGAGAAATCAGATTTTTTTTCTTGCTCATTAAACACATCAGTGACCAAACTGAGTTCAATAAAAATCATCTAAATGCTAATAGATGATTTGATGCATTAATTTAGTCCCTCTGCTTTCTACCGGATGGAAAACCAGAAGCTATTTTTGTTTTTGTCGTTTGATGTTCGTTAGAAATAAGAAATTAACCTGAATGTGCAGAAATTCATTCAGTTTGTACGTCCTAAAAATGAACCAGCATCAATGTTCAGGATAAATTTCCATCCTAAAGTTAAATCAGAGACCCTGGGCCCCTGGGGGTTGGCCCCCGGCCCACAATGACATCATGTCCGTTCCTGTAATCACAACAACAAGAAGCTCCATCTGATCATTAATTCAGTAGAATCCATTAGTCCGCCTTAAACACGGGATGAGATACGAGTTTGGGTCTGTGGCCAGAAGCAGAACCGCAGAGTGGTTGTTCTGATGGACCCGGAGGACTCGGCTCATGGAGAACTTTATGGTTTCAGCGACAGGATGGAAATAAAACCAATAACATGACTGCTGGACCGGTTCTCCTAAAGAACCGGTTCTCAGAGTTAACCCAGTCCGCAGCGGCCCACTGCTGCATCAGAAACACATCGTGTGCTAACGAGGCTCTATAAACAGGCCTGCAGGATCCAGGCCAGCGGTCTCTCCCCTCGTTTTACTGCTTCTGTCAATAATCCCCATAAGCCGCTGCAGAGCGTTCGTACGGTGCCGGCTCTTCCTCGGCCGTCCTGTTGGGAACAAACCAACAAGATTCCCCAGAACCCGAACTCACTCTGCCTGCTGGGCCTGCCGCTTTTAAGGGGATCTTAAAATGATCATTACTGAGGAAAATATAGAATTTTAAACGGGTTTCTGGTCAGGAAGAGGTTTTTATGGGGTTCCATTGTAAAGTTACAGAGTGAAGTATTAACAGCAGCAGGTTTCCGTTGCTGAGCCCGGCGGTACGGATGCTGGAGCCGGGATCCAGCAGCCCACCGAGTTTTGGAGTGAAAATTTTAAATATCACTAGGTAGTTATGTTATTGGATGACACTGTTAACAATACCAACTAAAGTCTTAAAGGCAAACATTAGAAAACCCTAAAATAAACAAATAATGCTTAACCTGGTGGGGGCGCAAGTAAAGCCTGGTGGCCCGCCAGGCTGATAATACACTGCAGGAAACGTGAGCAGAAATTTGGGTCATTTAGCTTATTATAAGAACATAAAGAGGGGATCCATAATTTCACCATGTTATTCATTCATTCCTAAATGCCACAGTTTCAAACTAAATATAAAGATTCAAAGTAAATATTTAGCTAGGAAGCTAAATGTTTAGCTTGCTAGCTAAATATTGAGCTGCACATCTGAGCTTGTGGACAACAGAAAGGTAAGTTTAAAGAAATGACCAGCTAAATATATTCCATGCATAGTGAGGATATGAACACAGATATCAACATTTGGGCTTCTAACTGATATTTTTACATATTATTATTCATTAAACATCACATGTATGGCTTCCCATGACTAAACATTTATTGATTTAGATCCAAACATTCCTAAGGAAAGTTCCTGAGAGGTTTCTGGACATTTACTGGGACCAGTTGGAACCCTGAACTCCTTCCCAGTCACTACCTGCTCTGTGGATCGGCTCAGTTCTTACCAGGATGTCTCCTTTCAGAAGAAGACCAGGCTCAATGGTGATGCAGATGCTGGTCTGGCTGTTGCCTTGAACGTTGCTGCAGGAAGAAGAGACAAAATGTCAGATGATGACATCATCTTACTGGTTACAGTGGTGGAAACAGCCAACGCCATCCCACTGCCTGGGTGGATATGAGCCGATTTGTTCTTCAGGAGTGACTACCTGGTGCAGAAAGGTCTGGAAGGTTTTCTAACCCAACAGCCATGTTGGGTGTAAAATGACCAAGGAGCTCAGTGAAGATCTGAGATTTACAGAAGTTGGGAAATCTCCCTGCAGATTCCCAAATCATCGGTTCAAAGCGTTTCTTCAGCTCTTATTACCATAGAAGAAGAGCTGAATCGTCTCCTTGGTTGAAAGGAAGTTGCTTCCTCTCTGACTGTGGGAACCCTCAAGGGTCCTCATGTAGGAACAACCCTGAGGGCGTCCACACAGATGCCTGACTGCCTCTTTCATTGGCTCTCTAGTCACAAATTAATATCCTGTACCTCCTATACAAGAGAGGAGGCGATACTACTTGGCAATAAAGGAAAATCAGGCTCTTTATTATCCAGCCCTTACGAGTTCTCCATCCCTGGAATCTTGTAAAAGCGTTTGAGTGTGAGCATCTGCTAGGACTTACTAGATCCCAGATGTGTAGACGGGCTGCATGGCCTGGTAGATTTTCAGGAAGGGACGGCAACCTGCGGCAGAAACAGCTGTTAGAAAACGGCTGGAGGCGTCGGACGCAGGTGGAGAGCCGGATGGGAAACCGACCTCCTTTGGACTCGAAGTCTGGGATGCCGTGCATGATGACGTGATGAAGGAACAGCGGTTTGTTGTTGATCTTGATCTGGCCGGAGAGTAAGCCGCTGAAATACTCCACATACCTGAAGGATCAGAGAACCAGAACCACAGATCACAGATGATCTACAGTCATCGTTCCTAATCCAACAGCTAGTTACATGCTGGACGTGTAAACAAACAACATCACATGGTCATTGGGTCACTGACCTTTTCTGAGACGGCTGGCCCACAGGAAGAACTTTGTCTTCGTAGAAGCGCTTCATGGCGAAGCGGTCCAGAGCCTGGTCAGCGCTGCAGCAGACAGAGGCCAGGTTAGGACGTCTGCAGAGCCGCTTACCGTAACCACCACCACCTTCATGACTAACGTAGCAACCGTTACCGTTTCTAAGGCGTCCATCTTGTATTTGTAAATCTGATTTACCCATAATCCATCAGATTCATCACATTCAGGCAGCTTGCTGCTAATAAGGGCTCTCAGGCTGCTAACTGTCAGCTTCAGAAAAACTTCCAGGATAATCAGATTAAGGCAGAAACTGAAGCTTGTGAAGGGAGGCGATCTGAAAACATCATGTGTTCGTCAGATTGTTACCGTTTGATCCTAAAAACAAACCCATGAAAAAAAAGAGCAGAGGCCGTCTGGCATAATCCGAGTCTTATGATGCAGAGACAGTTTTAGCTAACTTGCTGCTTTCTGCTCATAATTACATGGAGCGTATCTCAGTGTTTGCTGCTCCTGAGGAAGCTGTGTGAACTGAGAGCATCACATGTTTGGCTCCTCATTGTCCGGTCATCAACATGGCGCCTGATCGGAGACTCCAGACCCACCTGGCAGATATGTTGCTGTAGTGCATGTAGGCTGCCACCACCACACCGGTTCTGCCCCGGTTCCCCTGAAAACAGACCAGAGAGGCGTCAGTAAGGAGAGCGCAGTCCAGCAGCGCCCCAATTTAAAATCACTTGTTAACTTTTTCAGCCAAGAGGTTTCTGAACCTAAAACCTGAAAACAGGCGATGGACGGATTTTATGACATGTGAAGCGGTTTGAAGGGATTCCTGCCTGCCGTTTTCTCTGGTTTCCGGCATCAGTTGGAGTGATTTCCTCCCGTTTCTCTCTGCAGCAGATCGGTTGGAGTGATTTCCTCCCGTTTCTCTCTGCAGCAGATCGGTTGGAGTGATTTCCTCCCGTTTCTCTCTGCAGCAGATCGGTTGGAGTGATTTCCTCCCGTTTCTCTCTGCAGCAGATCGGTTGGAGTGATTTCCTCCCGTTTCTCTCTGCAGCAGATCGGTTGGAGTGATTTCCTCCCGTTTCTTTCTGCAGCAGATCGGTTGGAGTGATTTCCTCCCGTTTCTCTCTGCAGCAGATCGGTTGGAGTGATTTCCTCCCGTTTCTCTCTGCAGCAGATCGGTTGGAGTGATTTCCTCCCGTTTCTCTCTGCAGCAGATCGGTTGGAGTGATTTCCTCCCGTTTCTCTCTGCAGCAGATCGCCGCGACTCAAAGTGTTTCTGCCTTATAAACTGCAGCTGCTCGAACCGCGCTGAGGCAGTGGAAATAATTTGTTGATCTGCTGAAACCCGACATGGCCCGGTTCCTCCAAGCTACATTTCCCAACTTTTAGAGCAAAATAATAATAAAAAAAAGCTGCAGTCGTCATGGCAACCTCCCAGTGGGAACGCGGCCTGAAAACGAGGAGCGCGGCGGGTCTGACAGGAAAACATCCAGGCGTTCTGAGATTTTGGGGCATCAGCTCGGTAATTGCTCTTGGATGTCGTTTTTATTGGCGCCAGATGAGTGTGGCTCGCCACAAAAGTTTAACGTGAAGCAACAACAGGGAAATATTGGTCAAGTTGAGATTTTATGGCACTGTTGAGGGCGAAAGAGTAAATAAAGCTGAGCAGCCATGATGACGGTTCTGATTGTGTTTTCCTAAGCCTGCGAGTGGAACCTGACCCAAACAAACACCCCGCCCTGTTCCACCAGGACGGGCATCAGCACAGAGCCGCAGCTGGAGCCCAGAGAGCAGTCCCCAGCCCCCCCTGCTGTCTGCAGAGGGAACTGCACCCGGCCCAGCCTCACCTTGTTGTGGATCACCACCACGTTGTGGCTGTCCGCGCTCAGCCACGTGTCCATGGCCTTACAGATGCTGCAGATCTTATCCAGAGCCGGAGCGTGGTGGTCAGGCCAGCCGAAGTCCAACACCTGGGAGGGAGGAAGAGGAGGATAAGATGAAGAGCAATCAGGATGTGGGAGAAACGAGTGGAGAGCAGAAACTCACCTTCGGATTGAGCTGACTGATGTCATAACGCTTCTCACTGAGGTTGAAGAGCTGAACAGAAAGAAAATATTAACAGAGGCGTTTTGACACATTAGAGAGAAACTAATTTAGTTAAGTTTAGATTTTTTATATCCTAGTTTTGTTAAAATCCTTAAAAAAATCAAAAGCATCTGCTTAGTTTAGTTTAAGATAATGCTAAAGCACATAATGCTAAAGCCCTACATGAACATGGCTTTACCAGAAGCTAATGCTAAAGTGCTGCCATGTGTCACAAGGAAAACGTGATGAGGCCCCTCAAAACGATTCCGAAATGTGAACCTTTGCAAGCATTTCTTGAAATAACTCTCCTGGTTGGTTATGTAAATGCTAAAGCGCTAAGCTAAAAATTAGCTCTGCAATTAGCAGAAGGTGGAAACATCTCCAAATGTTAATGAACTAGTGGCGTGAATCTCCATGATAACCATCAGATGCTACCTACAGGCTAACCGCTGCTTGGAAAAAGCCTTTCTTCCTTCTACCATCACAAACGTAAAGGTGTAGTTTGCTGGACTTTAGCGTTAGCCGAGTCTCAGAAAATGTTTCCACTGGTCGAGTTTGGACAGGAACCGTTCATGATGGCAGCTGGACATGAAGCTGAAGCACATGAGTGAGTTCTGGTACCAGGTAGCTGTGTCCGTGTTTGGAGCGCAGCATGGAGGCCACCTCCCTCAGGTTGGCGGCGTAGCTCTGCTCCTCCACGCTGCTGGGGAACGACACGGAGATGATCCGCTCTGTGATGTAGATCAGGTCCAGCTCGTAGCCTTCGTCCAGCGCCTGGAGGAGACTCGCGCTCCTGCAGGCGGACAGCACAGATCAGAGGTTAGCAGCGCTGCCGCTCGCTCACATTCCTTCACCTCAAACATCCTAATAAGGAGAAGGCAGAGCCTGCAGCATAAACACTGAATCCACGGCGACATCAGTCACTTCCTGCAGCTGATCGCTGACGCACCGCGCGGCCGCACAGCGAGGGGGATTCAGAGAAATGTGAGTGCCTCACAAGTTCATCATGTGATGAAGGGAAGGATTCTGAAGGGACGGCTGGGAGTCAGATCGGGTCAGTTAACACGAGTCAGAGGAGAAGAGAACCAGAACTGACTAACCGGGTCGTTTAGTTTGAATTAATCTGACAGAACTCAACAGAGTAACAAAACCTAAACCCTTTTTTACAGATCCAATGTCTAAATTTGTCCCTAATGGTTCCATCTTGTTTAATTCTACAATATTTAAGCTAAACAGGTCTCAGTGCTGCCCTCATTGGGTTGAATGTTGGTACTGCAGTTGGATTTTCTTACTGGTTCCAGCGTCACTCAGCCCCACATTCTGGTATAAAACCAACTCGCCCCCTGGTGGCGAGTCAGGAGGTGGAGTAGCAGCCTTGCTAGCATTGATTGTTGGCGTTACTAAACTTTGCATGTGTGATTCATTTCTGATGTGCGTCGCCTCTCTGGTTTGTAAGCTGCTGTTTTGAAAAAAGTCGCCAGATTTATTGCTAGTCACTTTGTTGAAAGACTGAAATCTAGAAACTTTTCTCAGTTTTCATTTTGTTTTGTTTTTTTCTTAAAACGTTGCTAAGCGATCACTGGTTCCTTTTTGTAAAAAGTTTCTCGATTTGTCACAAGTAGGTTTTGGAAAAACAATCGCTGCAAAGTGTCTGAAGTCAACAACTTTATTCCATCAAACGTTGCTTCCTGATCTTTATTTCTCCATTTTTATCACCATTTGTTGAACAGACTGATGAGACGAGTGAAACTGTCCGTCAGACGGAGAGCAAACCCACCTGGACGCTCGTCTCCGTGACTCCACGCTCTTTGAGGATTTTGTTGAACCCTGAAAATGACAGAAAACCAACAAACATCAGAAATCTGAGATAAACGCTTCGATCTAAACTAATGAACTGAAACCTGATGGGAGAGAAACAGAGAATCTGTAGAAAACATGTCAGAGACCCGAGCTGAACCAGAACCAGAACCAGGAGTTCTGATCAGTTCGGTCTGATCTACTGGGAGGAAAACCCGACTAACTGGGATTGGAGGCAACACAGCTGGAAACCACAGAATTTACACAACTCAAACCTTGAAGGGAAAACGGTTCAGTTCAAGGATTTTCCAGGATTTCAAAGCAGGGAGCTGAGTTTCTACAGGGTCTGGAAAAGTCTGGAAAACCATCCAACCAATTATCCATCCATCCTGATCTTCACTTGGACTCAGATCTCTTCTCCTCTTACTCAGTAAAGTTTTGCAGTTTACAGCAGTAGAGCCATCTAACAGATCAACTTCCTGTTTCTACAGGAAGTTGATCTCCACCTGCAGCTCTGATCTTTACGGTTCTCCTTCATGGTTCAGTCAGCAGATCAGAGCGAAACTCTGCTGCAGTAAAAACCTCAACATGACGGAGACCATGAGCCTGTGTGTGTGTGTGTGTGTGTGTGTGTGTGTGTGTGTGTGTGTGTGTGTGGCTTCTGGTTCACATGACGTGTTCCTGCAGCAGCAGGGAGGTTTGGATCTGGAGGTGGCTGACTGTGTTTGGCTCCACTGAATCTGACAGACATGGAGGCCCGGGAGGCCCAATCCCCCCTCCCCCCCGTGGGGGGCGGGGTCACATGACCCTGAGGGGAGAGTGGGGGGGGGGGGTTAACCCCCTGTGCTCCTCCAGCAAACTGAACCCATCTGCAGCAGCAGGAAGATCTCAGAGTGAAAAACGATCCGAATGAGGAGCTGGTTACCATGGAGACCATGACGACTAACCAGTCCGCTCCCTGAGATAACCAGATAAAACTCCCAGTTTGGCTACCAGGTTCACGATAAAAAGAGAGAAACATCATCCTGTTTCAAAACTCTGAAATCCCCTCAGACTGATTTTTACCTCCATCGTTTATTTGCCAAAACTGTTGTAACTCAGAAGCAGCTGCTGGTCCCACATCATGACTACCCCACTGCTCTACCCAGAACCTGATCCACTGTTTCCATAGCGATCGGGTCTTCTTAAATAAAGGCCCGTAGAGCAGAAGGTTTCCCATGAGAAGCAGCCAGAAGATCCTGACATTCTGCAGAGGAACGTCAGGAAAGCAGCATTCCTCTATTCTGATGATTACAGGAAAACTCCCGGGGGATTCATGGGAATCTGGAGATCCAGGCGATACGCTCTAATGAGGACATTCCTGCAGTCCGAGCCACAGCATAAAACAGGCATTTTTAGGCGCTTCGGACTGCGTGGGTTTGCTCCTGCAGTTCCCACAAAGCTGCAGCCGAACCGGGCAGGCACAGAGCAACCCGATCGTTAGCCTCAGGCTTCCAGCATGGAGAGCAGCTCTGCTGTCTCTGAATGGAGCTTTTTATGAGCCACAACGTTTCAATCAAAGTGCAGCCATGTGGGTAAGTAAAGGAAATCAAACTTTCACTGTCTGGGTTGTAAAAACGTGAAGCAGCAGAAACCATCGGGGCTCCCTTAAATCCTGAAGCTGTGGCGGTTAAATCCGCCTCCAGGTCGACCCGGCCCGGCAGCGGGGCAGACGCCCCGCGTGAATCCTGGAGAGGCGGAGGAGGTGGGACCAGATGAGAACCATCTGGAGGCCGACTTCACAACCAGCCCAACAAATTACACATCAGAGACAGAGCCGGAGGTTGGAGGAGAACCGAGCCGAGCCGAGCCGCGGCCCGGCTGCATCCTACCTTCCTGAAGAGGTGACCTGTGCTCCAGCGCCATGCCCCCCTCAGGGAGGACAGCCGCCGCCGCAGAGAGCCGCCGCGGTTCATCTCCGGCGCAGCACTGAACTTTCCTCCGGAGACCTCTCCCTTTTCCCTCTCAGCCCAGCAGAAAAAAGTTCTAATTTTAGGCCAGCCGGGCCGAGCAGAACTCCTCCGCCCCTCGCGCTCCGGCCTCCCTCCCCCTCCAGCCAGCTCTGCCCTGATGCTCAGCCTCCCCGCCTCCAAAGCTCCCCCCCATGCTTGATCACATCAACATCGTTTTCTCTCCATGAATCTGAGGATCTGAGCTGCTGGGGATCAGAGGTGGAAAGTGAAGCAGAGAGGAGGCGAAGCGGTGGAGTCATGAGGCAAAAGCGAAGCCGGCGCCCGCCTGACGTCAGCGGTGGAGCGACCCGAACTCGCTGCCGCCGCCCTGCAGGACGCATCACAAGCAGAACTTCTAGTTGTGTTTTCTGCACCCAGTTTGGATCGAGGCTAAAAGTAGAAAACCTTGTTTAGAAATTGAGCGGGCGCTCCAGTCTGGGCGAAGTTCGGAAATGCCGATAAAAGCGACCACACACACAAACAAAGACAAACCGTGGGACTCTGCTTTGGAAAGAAACCGCCAGAGGAAAACGAGTCCAAACCAAACAGAGTCTGAGGATCCGGGATGTGAGAAGCCCAGAGCTGAAGAGCTCCTACAGATCACAGCAGGATCCAGGATGTATTCGTCTCATCAGCTAATAACCTGATTTTACTAGTCGAGGTTTGGATGTCGGATTATGAAGTTCATCTGCTGCACATTTCTGGAGTTACGAGGATCAGAGACTTTAGCGATGATAAAAATGTTCCTCAACGATCTAAAACTTTAACCTGCAGCAGAAAAACATCACTGCTCCACGCTCATGAAGAAAATATTTATAATTTTTAAAAATTAGAGCAAAAACATACATAAAAACACTAAAATAACTGATAAAAGTAGCAAGAAATAAAATAAAAAATAACAAAAATAATGAAAAATAATTGTAATAATATAAAAATAATAATAGTAATAATCAATGATAATTCTGATAGTAAAATAAATACAATAAAAATAATAAATAATAAATATAAACCATGTTAATGACAACACTAAAAATAGTTATCAGAAATAATAATCCATCCATTTTCTACCACCTTGTGCCCAGTGGGGTCAGGAGGAGCTGCTGCCTCTCCAGCTGACGTTTTGGGCGTGAGGTGGGGTCACAGGTCACCTGGACAGGTCAAGTTTTTGGAAGCCAGGGAACCGGAGAGAACCACCAGGCACAGGGAGAACATGGAGACTCCAGGCAGAAAGACCAGGCCGGGAATCGAACCCAGAACCTTCTGCTGCAAGGCAACAGCTCTACCCACTGCACCACTGTGCAGCCCGAAATAATAATTCTAATAGTGAAAACAAATAACAGTAATAAATAGATAATAAGAAATGATACTTATGATACAGAAAAAAATAAAATCCATAAAAAAACATTAAATAATAATAATAAAGTAAATGACAAATAATAAATTTATTATAATGATTTAAAAAAATAGAAATACATATTAAACAGATAAAAAAGTCATAAAATAATAATATGAATATAAAATAATAAAAGTTAATACAAATAATTTTAAAAATTGAAGCTGGTAAAGATCTCAGCTCCATGATTCCTACATCTGTTTCATCAAACTGATCCGTGAGAAGAACTGATTCATGGACGGCCTAATCCAAGTAAAGAGTGGATGACAGCATGAACAAAGAGTCAGTGACGGCATGTATGGACTCACCATGGTGTCTACATGCTTGAGAGCGAGGCTGCTGCTCGGAGCCTGCGGGGGAGCACAAAACGGAAAATCATCAACATGAGACACAAAAACTACAAAAACTACAAAAACTACAGCAACCAGGAAAACTACAAAAACTACAGCAACCAGGAAAACTACAAAAACTACAGCAACCAGGAAAGCTACAGCAATCTTTCATTAGCTCATATCTAAGAGCCGCCGGCGGCGGCGGTGGCGGCCATGATGTCACTCAGTGAGTCAGACTCATTAATCTCCCAACTGGACAAATATTTACACAAAGAGACAAAACCACCGAAATCAGCCAAGACCAGAGGATCCACGGCCTTATACAGCAACGGACAGAGAGAGAGGGGCGAGCGAGAGAGAGCGATAGACAAAGAGAGAAAGGGAGACGGGGGACGGAGGGAGAGAGGAAAAGCTTCCTGATCATCATCCTGCCTGAATTCTGACCAACTTTTGGGTTTTTGGAATAAAACGGGTCATCAGGGTTTAGATTATCCATCAGAATCAGCTTCCATCTCTGGGCTGAACTCGGCCATCCAGAACCAGAACCAGAACCTGTATCTGACCATGGCATGATGTCAGTATCGGATCAGATGTGAAGCTAAAGCCAGCAGCTGCTAACCTTAAATAAATTATGGAGCTACATTATGGCTAAGAAGTTTATTTAAAGAAATAAATAAAAGTGGAAAAAAATTGTTTCAATATTTTGAAAAAAGATCTGAATCTGAACAAAACTCAAAAAATGAAAAAGATTTGCAACTAAATAATCTTTTTTTGTTGCAAAAAGTCATTTCGAAACTGAAAAAAAAACTGAAAAAAGTGCAAAAAATTGGAAGTCAAATAAATTTGAAACTGAAAAAAATTAAAAAAATATTTTCAAGACAAAAATTTTTCTCAGTGTTGTATAATTTTTTTTAAACATTTATTTTTTAAACAAACATTGTCCTCAATGTAGCTCCATAGTTTCACACATCAGTAGATCTAGGTGTTAGATCTGGGCGGAGCCTGTTACAGAGGCTGTGATTGGTTAAGCAATATTGTCATCTTTGAAGAAAGAGATGTTTGTTTTGGTCCAACATTGGGAGTGGTGGAACCGTCATATGGTTACCGCAGCAACCGGGACGCAAACAGGAAGTTGCCTTACATTTTTGTAGCTGCTCTTTGCATTTCACCAACATTTACAGCCAAATCATCTGAAGAGTCGCCAGCAGCCACTTGATTATCTGTAAATTCTCTGGAAGTTTCGAACATGTTTGGTGTGTCGTAGGCAGCCGAGCAGCCGCCTGCGTCGGCCCGCAGCATGACCTGCCTCTGCAGGGAGCCGCAGCATAAACAGACAGAAGTCAGGGGGTAAATTAAAGTCTGACCCAACGGCCGAGAATACCCGGCGAACGCCCAGATGAAACCGCCGGCCTTCGTCCCTAAAGTCCTGGAAAGAGAGCCGCTGTGCCTGCAGGACGCAGCGGGCTGCTGTTAGCGGCGCTAAATGCAGCCTGCGGCGCGCAGCCACAGGCATCTCTCACACACACACACACACGCACACACACAGCCTGTTGTGTGTTTATGCAGCAGGACCAGCCGGGTGCTTCAACGTGCGTTTCCTCTTTGTGTAATTGCAGCCAGATGGCCGGAGGAAGCGTCAGCGCGTTGGAGCCGACAGCAGAAAAACTTTGTTTGGTCCACAATTGGAGGAAAACACAGGAAGTTTTAGTTCACGTCTTCAGAGTTGAATCGTTAAGAATATTCTAGTTTAAACATCTGAAAGTTTAGGTTTCAGTCAGTCGATGACAACGACTTGAATCAGAAAAACTAAAAACTGGAGGCTTGACTCGGACCTGAGCCCTGAGACTCCGGTCTCCCAGCGAAAGGAAGCTGGTCTGTGAAGGGATGATATTGATTATTAGTAATGTTGGGGGATTATTATGGGATGCTATCGATCATAGCAACCTGTTCATGCTAGCTTTAGCTCCATAGTTACGACCAACTGAACGGCGTGTTAAATGACTCATTTCAGAGCCAACTTTTATCGGGTTCAAACGATGAAGAGTTCAAAGCTGGAAATGCCTCGTTTTATAGAATGAAGCCAAATGAGAATAAAACGTTGCACGTTAAAACACTGCCTTACCATTAAAACGCTGCGTTAGCGCTAAAACACTGCCTTACCATTAAAACGGTGTTAGTGCTAAACCGCTGCATTAGTGCTAAAACACTGCCTTACCATTAAAACGCTGCGTTAGTGCTAAAACACTGCCTTACCATTAAAACGCTGCGTTAGCGCTAAAACACTGCCTTACCATTAAAACGGTGTTAGTGCTAAACCGCTGCATTAGTGCTAAAACACTGCCTTACCATTAAAACGCTGCGTTAGTGCTAAAACGCTGCGTTAGTGCTAAACCGCTGCGTTACCATTAAAACGCTGCGTTAGTGCTAAAACGCTGTGTTAGTGCTAAAACGCTGCGTTAGTGCTAAACCGCTGCGTTACCATTAAAACGCTGCGTTAGTGCTAAAACGCTGCGTTAGTGCTAAAACGCTGCGTTAGCGCTAAAACACTGCCTTACCATTAAAACGGTGTTAGTGCTAAAACGCTGCGTTAGTGCTAAAACGCTGCGTTAGTGCTAAAACGCTGCGTTAGTGCTAAACCGCTGCGTTACCATTAAAACGCTGCGTTAGTGCTAAAACGCTGCGTTAGTGCTAAAACGCTGCGTTAGCGCTAAAACACTGCCTTACCATTAAAACGGTGTTAGTGCTAAACCGCTGCATTAGTGCTAAAACGCTGCGTTAGTGCTAAACCGCTGCATTAGTGCTAAAACGCTGCGTTAGTGCTAAAATGCTGCGTTAGTGCTAAACCGCTGCATTAGCGCTAAAACACTGCCTTACCATTAAAACGCTGCGTTAGTGCTAAACCGCTGCATTAGCGCTAAAACACTGCCTTACCATTAAAACACTGTGTTAGTGCTAAAACGCTGCGCTAGCGCTAATACTTTGCATTAGCGCCACAGTTACTTCCTGTCCTCAACAGAAACATCACTGATTACAAAGACATAAATATTTCAATGATTTGATTCAGAAATGAGTTTTCTGTGCAGTCTCAAGATTCTGTTTAAATTATTCAAATGACAAAGGAAAAGATGACTTAAACAAAAAACATTTGATTTAAACAAGTTTCTAAGGTTCCACAGGTTAAATTTAAACAAAAATAGGTTTCTGCATGAAATCTTGCAACTTAAATCACCTGGCATTAGCCTGGCGCTTTTTAAATAAAACATTTTTTAAATAATTACTGTATTCAAAATATAATTTTACAAAAAATTAAGCAGACTAAAATTGATTTTGATCATTTTGACTTGATTCATTATCACTAAGACTAGAAATTCTGATTCTCTGCAGAGAATCAGAGAATCAAATTTTATTTAAAATAAAATTTTATTTATTTTAAATAGATTCTCCACTGATTTGCTTCATTATAATGACAGATGATGTGGAAACCATTCAGATCCGAGGGCGCCATCTTCTGTTTGCACCTGCTGGCAGTCCAGCAGGTGCTGGCAGTCCAGTTCAGTCCACACCGGACTGAACTGGAACGGATCCAGTCCGTTCCGGTCCAGTCCAGACCGGAACGGACTGGACTCGTCTGGTCCAGTTCGGTCTGATCCAGTCCAGTCTGGTCCGGTCCAGTCCGGTCCAGTCTGGTCCGATCCAGTCCAGTCTGGTCCGGTCCAATCCGGTCCGGTGCAGTCCGGTCCGACCCAGTTGGTCGTATTTATCCAAACCCCTGAGTCGACTGATTTTCACTTTAAAACTGATTTTAGTTTCTGGTTAAAACAAGTTAAAACAAGTTCCTCTATATCTGGTTCTGAAGCCGATTTTAAATCAGAAAATTGTGAAAAATGTGATTTTTACTGCAGCAGAGCAGAAATCAGAAGCACAGCCCCTAACATGTGGCTGCTCCTTCAACGAGCCGGTCCGGTTCTCTGGAGTCGCACCGCGGCCGTAAGCCGAGTCAGCTGAGCGTCAGCTTCTCATGTCAGACACTAAAAATAACGACTCAGCCAAGAAAACTTGGGTTTTTATCTCCTCTGAGGGAAACGGCTGAGGACAGAAACATCTCTGTCAGGCTGACCCGGTTCCGCTCCGAGTTTCCAGAACTGAACTGGGAGATTCAAACCGCCGGACCGGATCAAAACGTTCAGATAAACTCTGATAGACAATAAAAGCTTCTGAGGAGGAAACCAACTTCACTTCCTGCTGGAAGGATTCTTCAGCTGCTGTGATGCAGGTAACACTTTTTCCTTCCACTGAACTTTCCATGAGCATTCCTAGAAATGGCGTTCCCCACAACATTAAGCTGAATTTATTGTTCGCATTGCAGAGATAAATAAACTTTTTATGATGTTTATAGTTCTGAGTAAACAATGTTTGGATAATTATTTCCTCTGGTTTGTTTTACTTTCACACATTTCTTATCATATGACATTTTATTTTGATAATTGGTTTAAAAGGCTGAAAAACGGTGGCCATCTTGAAAAATGGCAGTTATCCTGAAATGCTAATGGGAAATATGAGAAACATATGACCTGAATGTTTATGTTTGTGTTCATACTAAACAGATTTTTACAGTAATAATCTGCTTAATGAGCCAAACGCACCGCCTCCATATTGCGCCCCAACCCAGCACAGTCCATCTTTTAAACCCCTTTCATGTCAAATCCTATTTTTTTGGCCACTTAATGAACTAAAATGTTTTTTGAAGTGACAGCATCCTGTAACCATGGCAACAAATCTGTTGGGCGGGTCTCCAGATATTTAAAACTGCAGGAAGAAAAAGAAACTCCATAACCAGTCTGGTGCTGGAGGTAAACAGGAAACCAGAGAGGCAGGCTGCGCCCTCTGCTGGAGAGATTGAGGAACTGCATGTTTGCTTAAGAGACAGCGAGGGACACAAAGTGTTAAAAAACCAAACAGGTTGTAAATGTTTCCAAAATGAAGCAACAGAAAAGCTTCACTGATTTTAAACTAGATTCACTTTAATTCTCTGATTAAAGTGTTTGGTTCAAACACTGCAGGGAAAAACTCAACAGACTCAACTTCCCAGAATTCCCTGTTCTTCTATTTAGAAACGAAGTTCAGCAGGGAGATACAGCAAAAGGTACTACAGCTGGAAAGAGAGAGAGAAAGGACAAGAAAAGAAGGGATAAAAGAAGGATAGAAGGAAGAGAAGAAGCAAGGAAACAAGGAAGAGAGAAAACAAGAAAAGGAGAGGTCAGAAGAAAGAGGGAAGGAAGGAAAGAACAAAGGACAAAAGGAAAAGAAAGGACAACAGGTAGGAAGGAAGTGTAAAGAGAAAGAAAGGAAAAAGAAAGGCAGCAAGGAAGGAAGAAAGGAAGAACAGAATGAGACAAAGTAGGTAGAGAACAGAAGACAAGAAAAGGGACCAAAGAAAGAGAGGAAACAAACAAGAAGAAAGAAAAAGAAAAAGATAGAAAGAAAGAAAGAAAGAAAGAAAGAAAGAAAGAAAGAAAGAAAGAACACCTCTGTTGCGATGGGGAATAAATCTGGAAGAACAGATGTTTTCCTTCCCTCTTTTCTTTTCCAGAAATCTCTGACACTAAACTTTCCTCTGTTTTCCAGGCAGTAGAAATGATTCTCATCTCTTTAAACTTTTGGTTTAATTTAATCAGAACCAGAACATCTGACTGCAGATCCTATCCGGACCTGTTCTCCGTTCCGGTTCTGGTTTTGGTTCTGGTTCTAGCTGCAGAAGGAATTCTGTTGTTGCATTTTTGGCAAGAAATTTTTGATTATCTGATTTAAAGGAATGAAATTATTAGTTAACTTGCATATTTGAATGCATTTCTAATATTGTATAAAATAAGTTGAAGAGGTTAAATGATTATTCTGATTAGTCATCAGAATAATTAATTAGTAAATAATCGTTAGCTCCAGCCTGAAAGTTGAGTAAACATCTCTAGTTATTACTCTGTTATTACAGTATGTTCTTCTGTAACTATATATTTATTCATTTAAAGTAATGATTTGATTCAAAGTTTAATCATGGAGGTAAATGCACAGAATTTACTATTTCTACAAAAATACATTTTATTATTCATTTCCATTTCTTAGCTGCCTAGTGTCGCAAAAAAGCTGCATACCTAAACTTAGAGATAACTTTTATCATTTTGGTGACATGTTTACTATTCTGACATATCAGATGTAGAAGTATTAATAAATATATCTATTGTTAATGTTCACTTCCTTGACCCAGCTGTACTTCACATTCTGACCACCAGATGGCGGCAGAGCGCTTCTGTTAGTATACTCAGTGTGAGAAGGAAACGTATCAACCAACATCTGTGGTATTTATGAACCACCATGGTGGCATTCTCTTCATGTAATGAATGTAATGAAGTGTAAAAGCCCAAATCCAGGAAGAAGATTCCAGAACCAGAACCAGATTATTCTTTCCTGGTCTCGTCTTGAGCGTCAGAGTGCAACACTGACACCACATCATTCCTGCTGGTCTTCGTTTTAGCGCCACCCTTCAACACGACGGCCCAGATTCTCTTCTGAACATTCATTTGTAATCTCCCCGTCTTTAAAGCAGGACTGCTGGCTTGTGGTTGGTTCTAAAGTCATTCTAAATGTCAGGTTTTATTTTTTTCCAGGATGGTAGGAATACTGCTGGGATCAGGATGACCTGGAAAACGCTGCGGATAAATAACTTTTGTGGCTAATGCAAGAAAAAAACTGAGAACATATTTAATTTCTTTTATGATCAGCTGAATCTGAATCTTCTGATATTAAAGTTATTTTGTGTCCAGATGTAGCTCATCCAAATCCCTGGAATTTTGAGGATTTAGAGGAGAAAAGAATCTCATTCCCTGCCAATATTTTCCCTTCGTGAAGGTAAAATATGGCGGCTGTAGTCAGACGGCACCTGAACGCATCACTAAATCATCTCTGCTCCGGCAGCGAGAGCAGGAATCTGCCAAACAAGGAGCGGTGGGAACGCGGTGGGAACGCCGTGGAGACGCAGCGCGTCATCCAGCTCCTGTTGCATGCTGGGAAGTGACAGATACTGTAAAAGCACCAGGAATGTCTGACTCATCTACATTACGCAGAAAAACACCAAACTGAGAAATTCCCAGCTGTTCTCATCATCCAGACTACATGTAACACGTCCAGGTTCTGTACGACCTGTCCAGGTTCTGGTTCTGTACGACCCATCCTGGTCCTGGTTCTGTTCGACCTGTCCAGGTCCTGGTTCTGTACGACCCGTCCTGGTTCTGTTCGACCCGTCCTGGTCCTGGTTCTGTACGACCCGTCCTGGTTCTGTTCGACCCGTCCTGGTCCTGGTTCTGTACGACCCGTCCTGGTTCTGTTCGACCCGTCCTGGTCCTGGTTCTGTTCGACCCGTCCTGGTTCTGTTCGACCCGTCCTGGTCCTGGTTCTGTACGACCCGTCCTGGTTCTGTTCGACCCGTCCTGGTCCTGGTTCTGTACGACCCGTCCTGGTTCTGTTCGACCCGTCCTGGTCCTGGTTCTGTTCGACCTGTCCTGGTCCTGGTTCTGTTCGACCCGTCCTGGTCCTGGTTCTGTTCGACCCGTCCTGGTCCTGTACGACCCGTCCTGGTTCTGTTCGACCCGTCCTGGTCCTGGTTCTGTTCGACCCGTCCAGGTTCTGGAAGTTTCTGGTCGGTTTAAGGACTAACCTGCTCGGTTAGCTCTGGTTGGTTTCCGGAGTTTAGCTGCCAGGTGGGTCTCTGTAAGACGCTTCGGACATTCGGTTGGTTTTCTGGTTGAGTCTGGGGACCACAGCTGGACCAGCCAGTGTAACATGGCTGCTAGTGTAGAGCAACCAAGTCCAGCAGAGATTGAAGAACTAAAGGTGTCTGGTTAGGATTAGTCAAACTGGCAACAGGTCAGGTCTTCCATTATTCAGGAATCTGTTTTACGGGTAATTTAGGAAATAAAACATGCAGGTCAGGTTCAGACATTAAATATCAAGGGTTAGGATCAGGCAACAATTTCCTGGATACTAATTTGTCAATGCCCTCCTGGTTAGGATTTACACAAAACTAAAGTGACAATAAATGCAGAAACACATTAATGATGAAGCAGCTGCTTATGTTTTGGCATAAAGAAAAACTTGGAGTTAGAAATGCTTCCCGGTGGGACAACGGTTTCACGGTTGGGTTTAGACCACAGAGGCAGTTGTTAAGTTTTGGCCCAGGAAGCGCTTGGGTCCGGTTTAGTCATCACTAAACAGCGTCATTAGCGTTAGGCAGCAGATTTATGGGAAGATTTAGGGATGAGAACTTAATGTTTGTTGGGTTTCAGCACAAAAACACAAGTTTAAGGTCAAGCAACGACTTTCAGTTTGGATGAAAATGACCGGGCTTGGATTGGTCCGTAGTCTCTGTTTGGGGTTTGTAAAACTATTTAACTGTGATGAAACACCAGTTTCCTACAAACGTTCCTGTTCTGGTTTGGTGTGTAAATGACTTGAGGGTTACCCATCAGTTTTATCATTAAGTTTAGGGACAAAACGTTATGATTAGTCAGCAGATTCCTGGCAGAGCGGTTTATGTTCCCGTTTCCTTCAGTATCCATGATGAACAGAGAATATTGCCGGTTTGGTTGTGGGAGAGCGAGCTCAGAAAGGTAGAAGTGAATTTCACCCCCGCCTCCCTGTGCACATCTCAACCAGATGTCTTCATGCAGAAAACATCTCGAGCAAAAAGCATCTGTGAGGATAACAACATGTTCCTGATTAATTATGGCAGCTTTTATTGAAAGAAAACCCAGACGTTTTTTCTGTAAGGGCAGTAAAGTGCAGGGGATATTTGCTTTGGTTTGTCAGGCACCCAAAACCACTTAAACACACAACATGTGAGGAATCCCATCCAAGCCCAACACGGCTTCTTAAAGCCATACCAAAAAAGGCAACGCAGCCCGAGTCCTCCTCGCTGCCTCCGCTTCTACTGACGCTGCGTCACACTCAGGCTGAATTCATGCTTTAGCAACACAAAACACCAACAAAATGAGGAACAGTCAAAGTTCAGACTCACCAGCTCGTAGTTTGTAGCTGGAACACAAGAAGAGGACACCTGGAAACAAACAGAAAGCCCATTGGTCAGATCCTCCTCTGCGATCAGACGAATGAGAAACAAGCAGAGGGTTCAAAATGTCTGCCGTTCATCAAGCATCTCATTTCAGGTCAGAATCACTAAACTTACTTCTATTTGGTAAAGCAGCAACATTTTTAATCTGACTTTCTTCAGATTCAGAAGTTCTCTTACATTTGGTCAGAATCAGGCTGCATGACTTCAGAACTTTTAGCTTCTGATAGATCAAAAAAACTTTAACTGATGTTTGGGTTGAACTGAAAGTCTTTTACTGCTTCACATTCTGGTTCGACCCAATGGGAAAGTCAAAGGAAATCAGACGAACCAGCTGCTCCAGTCCGGTCCAGTCCAGTCCAGTCCGGTCCGGTCCAGTCCAGTCCAGTCTTGTGCTCCGGTCAGGTACAGACATGATGGGAACGTTTGACCATCGTACCGCTCGGGAACGAGACGGTTCTGGTCCAAAATGTCCAAATCGTTTCCCGAACTAAAGACCAAGACCCTGTGAAGATGCTGGTCAATAATTAATCGAGCAAAATGCTTGATGACTAGGATCAGTTGGAATGATTGGTTGATTGAATTGACGTGACTTTAAGTGTCTTTAGAGGACATTTGTTATTGATTGGTTCTGTATAAGTAAACTGGACTGAATCGGAGCGAGTCCAGCAGAAACATGAGCTGAAAGGCCGCTCAGCGAGGAAGAAGCCGTTACTACGACAGAAACATCCAGACCTTTGTTTTTAGAGACGTCCTGGTCTGATGGTTGATGTAAAGACCATCGTTACATTCAGAGGAAGGAGCTATCCTCACTGTGACGTATGGTGGTGGCAGCATCATGCTGTGGGGATGTTTTACTGGTGCACTTCATAAACTTGACAGCATCATGACGAAATAATGGGAAGTAAAAGCTTGGGCACAGATGGACAAAAGCCCAAACTCTGACCCAGACTGGTGACAGTTGATGTTTTGGTCTCCGTCCGGTGGAGAGGCTGTGAGGAACATTAACCCAGTTCCAGCGGTTCTGTCAGGAGGAATGGACCAGAACTCCAGCAAACTGGGAGAATCTTCTGGCAAAGGTTTGACCCAATCATCCAATCATTTCTGATAATCAAATAAAGTTACAAAACAAATCTTAAAAAATGAAAATAGGATTAATTCTGGTGATTCTAACAAACTAAAAACAAGAGAAATTTGTTCTGATTTCACTTCAGATTGAGGGAACAAAGGTGGCTGTGTCTTTATGTTGAGTGTATGTAAACTTCTGGTCAGTAACAGAAGTTACTGACCAGAAGATTTGATAACAAATGAATACAGATAAAAATGTTTGTCTTATACTTTGGCGCCAAAATGCGTTGATGTGTCTTTAAATGTCTGGCGCCCTCCGGTGGTCAAAAAGCAGCTTTGATGTTTTCATTTTCTGTCAGTTTTTCTCTTCCTGTTTATTTCCTGTTTATTTTCTTTCTTCCGGTTTTCCATCTCCTTCGTGTTTTTTCTAACAGACCTACATGATACTGAGCCAGAAGGCCTCATGATGGCCCAGTTGATCCGATTAGCACCCGGCTGCGGTCCAGGTCGTCCCATGAGCTCAGCGTCGCCATAAACAGGAAGAACTCAACGATAATGGCTTTTAACCGGGACTGAAATGATAGAAAAAGATGGGATCCATCCTGATGAGGATCCATGCAAACAGGATGTTTCCTTCCCATCAAACACTGGAAGAAAAAAATCCTGCAAACTTCATTTCCAGCAGTTGGAGGTTTTATCAGCGGCGGCTGAGAGGAGTCGACGGTTTGATGCTCCTTTAAAACCGTTTTTATGACTCCAGCAGGACGGACCTGCAGCTTTCCCCAGGCCTGCTCTCGTCTCCTCTATCCGACACTAATCACGTCGCTGCATGAACGCACGGCTGCAGAAAGCGACGCGTCTGCTTAGTGCTGCTGCGGCGCATTCCTGCTGAGATGGGATGAAGTCTGAAAACCGTCCAGCAGACAGAGAGGTGTTCACCAGGTGCTAAGACTAAAGCACAAATCATACACATTAGTTCTGCTATAAACATTAGCTAATGCTAAAGGACTAGCCCAATACGGTGTATAGCAGAAGCTTATGCTAAAGTGCTAATGTCAACCATGTTATCCTTCTTGGTGATTCACTTTTTCCTTCCACTCAACTTTCTGAATACTCATGTTTTCTGAGGCACTGAGGTTTTCATCATCAAGTAAATTACAGTGAACTTTTAAGCCAAATAAAAGTTTTACTGATTTTTTGAAGATATAAGTTCAAGCAGCTTCACCTTTAGCTAAACGTAGATGCAGCTTGGACGACATGAGAAAAAAAAGTTTTATCTGATGTTTGTCACCAAACTTCAAACATTGAAAGCATCACTAATAAAACCCCCTGAAATAACCGTCCAGCAGCACATCTGTCCAACGTTAAACGGTGATCCAAAGGAAACCTTTAAGAGTTGATCAGTGTTATGGATCAGCAGCGCTCAAAGGAAACCAGGTGGAAACGGGCAGCAGGTGATGCTATAGCAGCAGGAAAACCACCACACAGAAACACGTGAGTCACTTCTGTGTGTCTTCATGGCTGCTCCTCCGTCTGGATTACAGGAATGCTCTCTCTAAACAGGAAATGACCCTAATCACATTCTGTGTTTCTGCTGGAGGAGCCGCTGCGCTTCGGTTTGAGACGCGGAAACATCGTCTCCTTCCATCATGAGCTCTGATCAGCAGATGATGGCATGCATGTGGAATGGACGCAGTATTTACGTCCATCTTAAAGTTATTCCTGAATAAGTCGGCTCTTATCGCAGCGGACTCAGCAGGTCTGCTCTGTGTTTCCATGTTTGCACGGCGTGCCGCTGACAGCCCATCCACCTGCAGAAAGCAAACCATCACAGGCCGAGATACCGACAAAATATTTACAGTATCTGCTTACACGCCTGCAAGACAACAGGATCCAGGCTGAGGTGACGGGACAAAAAGCAGAGACAACAGAACTAGGAGTTGTTTTGACAAACTAAACGTCTCCCTGAAGCAGAGAAATCTAAGAAATCCACATGAAACAAAGAGAAGAAACTGGAGCAGAACCAGGAAAACCAAGCAGCAGCTGGGACTGAAGCGACGCTTAAGGAAAACATGAAGGTTACTGGAACTGTAAATAGTTTGTATTTATGTCAACATTCACCCAATCACTCATCACTAACAATTCTTTGTTCCTGTCATCAAACATTTCAGCTTTTCTGGGTTTTCTATAACAGAATCCAAGATGGCAAACAGGGGGTTGAACACAACCAGCCTGAGTCCAAGACCCAACTGCAACCAACTGACCAAAAACACAGAAAAAAACCAAACCTACACAAACGACGCCGCAAAGCCCAGAAAATTTCAGAAAAACCTGCAATAAACAGAACAAATGCAACAGAAAAATTCTGCAACTAAACTCATTCCACAGAATGAAAGTCCTCCAGACCACCAGGGGGAGTAAGCTGTCAAAATTACTTCAAAGTTTTCCATCAATGTTTAGAAAAATGCCAGAAAATATTTGGTTAATTCATCCCCCTGATTGGTTCACTGACTTAAACCTTAATGAATGTTTATTATTAGTGTATTATAAGGATGTTTTTACCTAAATTAATGAAAGAAAATACAAACTAAGCAGAACAACAATTTACTATGTATTTTTGCAAAAAAAAAAAAAAAAAAAGGAAAATTTTAAATCAATAATACATTTATTCAATATTTACTAAATAATTTCGGAGGTTTAACTCTCTTAAAATGTAAATGTTCCTGTTTTTTTTATGTAGAGAAGCATTTTGGTATCTTGGACCATTTAACCAGGATCAAACCCCGAGAGGCTGAACCGCAACCAAGCCGGAGGAAACCAAAGTGTGAAAAAGACTCCAGACTAAAACCTTCAGCTAATCTAATCTGAGAAATCTGTTGGTAGACACAGTCAATCAGATTTAAATTGAAGCATGTGAGTCACCCATGACCAACTCATGATTCATGGCAGCAGCATGGCTCTGAGGACGACCCCTCAGCAGCTTCAGAGGTAAACGTCTGATCTTCAAGTTATTGGAAAATAGATTTAATGAGGAAAAGAAGTTATGAGATTCTGTGATGATCAGACCAAGGTTTCACTGGCTCGCTGCTCATGGAGCGTTTTCAATGTCTTGGAAGCTATCGGCTTAAAAATTGAAAATTTTTTTCTGGTTTCTGCTTGAAAATTTCTCTGATGTTTTGCAGAATAACAGGAAAGACGTCCTAAAATGTTTCGTTTTCAGTAGTAAAACTTCCTTTAGCTACAGCTATAGACTGTACTTAGGCTACAGTCATTTAGACAGAGTTAGCATGTTAGCTTCATGCTCCAAATGCTGATAAGGTTGCGTTTCTATACAACCAGGAGTAAATAAAGAAAATATTTACAGCTAGAGAATACTACTTCCAGTTTTACATTTAACATAAGTAAAACTTCCATTAGCTATAAAACTGTTTAGACTCCAATCAGAAAGTGTTAGCATGTTAGCTTTATGCTCCAAGTACCAGCAAACGGACGCCATTTTAGGCTCCTCATTTATTACTCCCATTAAATATGTTGGGGTTTATTAATATACATTACAGTCATGAAGCCAAAGAAAGTAAATTACAGAGAATGTGTCCAGATGAAACCACACAGGGCCTTTGTCCCGGCGCTGTGGTGCGCTGGGAGGAGGAACGCACGCTGATGCTTATCGGCTGTATTCAAATGAGTGTAATATAATAAGGGATAATTGTGTTGCTCCATACCATACATACTTATGTTAACAGTGTTAAACAAGGCCCCATTTCCTGTAGACAAACGTCCGTGTCAGCCGTGTTCAGCCTCACATGAAGCAAGCTTCCTGTTAGCCGCTAACACACTCCAGATACAGCCGGCTAATGGGATTTATGTCATTCTGCAGGTCTAAATACGTATAAAACCCTCCGCTCATGATGTGCTTTGTTCCAGAAACCTGTAACGCATCGATGATAAACTGACTCATTAGTTAGTTAATGCCGGAGAGCTTTGCTGTGAGCAGAGAAACGGTTAGCGTGCAGGTTAGCTGGTTTCACTGAGGACAGGAGAGCGATGCCAGGAGGCTAAAAAAACCTTCCTGGATCTGAACTCTGGCAGCACAAACACATCGCTGCCCTGAGAGCTTTCATGTTTATCCAGATCTTTGCATCTGGCAAGGCCCAGCTCAAGTATTCGGTGTGTAAATTCAATTTGTGAAGTGTAACTGGTACCAGAGGCTCCTCTGGGCCCGTCACGGCTGACTGTGCAGGCGCCAATTCTTATATCATCAGAACCCGACGCAGCGCTGAAAGTAAGTGTCTGTGTGACCAGGCCATCTCTGGCAATCACTGCTTTAGGAGTCTTAAGGCTTCTACATGTAATCTCAGTTGTCCAGATCGCGTTTCGCCATCCGTCAGTTCCTGCCTCTTTAAATGGCGTTTTTCCTCCAGAGCAGATCGGTCTGTGGGAAACTTACGGCTTCTCTGCGTCCCTGAAGGGAAACTTTTGGAAAGCCTCATATTTATTGAGCGTAATGGAGCAGAGGGCATGAAAGCGACGGAGTCCAAACACTGTTCCCCGTGTCTGAGGGAGTGATTTACGTCCCTACACGAGGAGCTCTTGTGCGTGTTTGCATTTGTTTCTCTTTTATCTTCGTTTCGGCCATGATGGCCGCTGCCTTACTGGGATGTGTTTACAGCACCAGTCAGCTCCAGTTTGTTTCCAGAGATCTGCATTGATTCGGTAAAAGCCATTAAAGCAGAAAGACTGAAATAAATAAACCATCAAGACACTTCCAGGAATGTTCTGGGTAAATTTATGAGAAGAGATGTTTTTTTATAATAATCCCAGTTTTTTTAAGTATATTTTTCTACTTGAAGCCCTTAAAGATCTGATTGGTCCAAACGTTCCCAACAGAACCTGCAGGTTTACAGTTTGGAGCATGGATTAAAAAAATGGTGATCAACTTTTCATTCATTTCAGCCATCCTTAAATCCAAGCTGTTTGGTATTTTTATTCATTTAATTCATTAAATGGGTCTGAACTGCGTTTTGGTGGCGTCTTGGTTCTGGAAACCGGAGCCGGACTCAGCAGTCCTGAACCGACAGACAGCCGGTTCTACTGTTCTTTGGGTCCACACCTGTAGTGAAGGTCCTGTCCTGCTTCAGCAGCCATTTTACAGCCGAGAGTCAGACTACCGGCAGCTGATTCATTCGTTAAGAACAGCAGGTTTAACCGAGAGGTGCGGCGAATCAGGGGTCAGGAGGTCACATATGGCGTCCTCCAGCTGTACCTGAAGGTTTGTGATTATTACTGAAGTCACTGCAATGACGCATTGGAACTGTCCTTTAACTGGCCAACAACTGGTTCCTGTGTCCTCTGGTCGGTGGTTGGACAGAACCTCACACAGGTCACAGTTCGTGCACCAGTTACCCAACATGGGTCACTGGTTTTTACTAGCTGGTTAAAATTACAACGTTCGCCAGGTGAAAACGTGCAGCAGAAACATGAATGATGCAAACAAAACAACTAATGCAAATGAAAATGCTTCGACCTCAGGAGATTGAAGACAAAATGCTGCAAATAGCAAAAACATCAGCGAGTGTAAAACCCCTCCCACCCACCAGGGGGAGACTAGAGTCTGCAATATTCAGAAATACGCTGATAAATCAGCACAAATTTCAATATCTGGGCTGATTATCTATCACACAAAATGTGATCAGCATCAATAGATAATATGTCTGACACAATATTGAATAATTTCAGTGAACTCCAATCCAGAACTGCAAAGCATTCTGGGGGATGTAAGCAGAGGAAAGGCTTCACTCACGCTTTGGGTGCCTAGTAACAGCCTGTGGTAAACATTTTCAGGTTTACCACTGAGCCTCATAACAGATCAATATAAAAACACGGCCTGAGAGGAAACGGAGAAAACAGGAAACGCATCATCAGTTTGCCAACATTTCAGATATTTAAAACTAATCAATAAAACTAATCAATAATAATCAATGAACAGCTTTGCAGCCATATTGATCAGCCCTTGTCCAGATTTCTTCTGGACATCCTGTCTTTACTGGGAGTCTGGTCTCGTTTGATTTGGTGGTCGACTCCCCCTGGTGGTCTGGAGGATTTCTGTTTTATACTTCCTGTTTTTGGTGCATTCTTTGTTTAATTTGTTTTTCTTTTATAGTTTGAATGATTCATGTGTTTCACATCATGTTTACACCAGTGAATCACCATAGAAGATACACGATCATAAGAAAAAAAAAGTAAATTTAAACCTAGATAGTTGTGAGGCTGCAGCACCGACTCTGCAGATCCATTTTTGGCTCGTTGGTCTCGTTCTTATGGATGCATCTTCACTGAACCTCAGGTTAATTAAACAGACAGACTCCCTGTTTTCCTGATGCATGAGGAGTTTCCTCCTGACCTCTGGTACCAGATGTTCTGATTCAATCTTTCTCTCCAATTAATCAGAGCTGCGCTGCGCTTCCAGAACAAACATCACTGCCAAAAATATTAATAATCCATCGTGGAGAGCAGGACCACAGCTGCTGTTTGCAGGTCCGGACAGGCTGGAGGAGCATTATGGTCTGATTTCAAACATCTGATGAAGAGAAAACATCGGCATCCAGGCTGTGTAACAATGCAGAACTTTCAGCTCGGCTTCCCGTCTTCCTGCCGGCGAACCCAATCAATCAGCCATAAAAACCCAAACAATATGGCGGCTAAAAGCACGGAAACCAGACTGCTTTCCCCCGACGCTCCAGTCCTGATAAGAGAAGAAAGAAAACAGGTTCTGTTCTCCAGCCGGAGCCGCCGGCCGCATGCTTCACATAGCATTCACATGGAGGAGAAACGGACCAGTCCAAGTATCAGTCTGCCAGGATATTCAACAACCTGAAGGAAGGAGATGGATAATCGCCTCACTAATTCCCACAGGGGGCGCTAGAGGTTCTGCTGTTTGTCATTATAGTCACAAGAAATCCCATCATCATCGATTGTTAATTTATAAACTGATAATAATGACATTTAACTGTTTGATTAATATTCAACAAGGGAATACATGAAACCTTTATCTTCTCACCTACAAACTGCGAATATAAAATTAAACAATTACACTCAAATCCTGAATGATTCACTGATTAATCCAGCAAATGCAAGTTTTAACAATTTTTCTAATTCCTGCAATATTTGCATTGAATTTCCACAAAAAAAAAAACACTAATGGTTGATTCACACCAGATCTGTTCAGTTCAACCCGACTCCAGTCCGTTTGCCTAGAAAGTCTGGTCCGGTTGGTTTGTGTGAATGCTAATTGACCTCTGACCTCTGGTCCTCCAAACCTCGGTCTGGGTTCAGTTGAAGTGAACTCTGGTTTGGTTTGAATGTGAACGCCAAGCGGACCAGTGAAGTGGACTACCGTGCAGGGCATTCTGGGTAAATAGATCCAAAACAAACGAGCTAGCCCAGCTTTTGTGGGACAAATGGCTAAATGTTTTAATGTTTGAAACGTCCCAAACTGCCTGTACTGTTGAATTGTTAGTGTTACTATTTTCTTTGTTCTTTCTTTGTTCAATAAGCGTATCAGTAAATATTAAGTTTGAAAATATGCAGCCTGGTGACACAGATCACACTTTTTTATGTGACTGGTGTCCTAAAGAAGCAATTTGGAAAGCTGGATTTGTGTTTGTGGAGCCATAATGTTACCTAAAACATGAATTATAAACAGTTATTGTTGTTGTTATCACAACAGTACCAATAAACGGTGAAACACTTTGGGTCTGTCTGGTCCATACAGTGCTGGGACAGCAGCTTCCTGCTGAGTAGCTGCTGCAGCGCGTCGCCATAAACACAAAGCTTCGCTCTGTTGACTGGATGCTATTAATTACACTAAAAGCTGGAGCTCTGGCACCGCTGCAGCTTATTTATGTGAGCAAAGACCTGCAGGTTGCCAACATGGAGCCCAGAGGACGGTGGGTGGATCGGACCTCAGCGCGCACAGTACAGAACCAACGCACAAAAATGATAATTAGCTAATTAAAGACATGCATTTAAACCTAATTACTCATTAACAGAAGCTGCTCAGCCAATGAGACGATGGTGGCTGAAAAACAAAAAGCTTAGCTTAACAGACAGTGATGCAAGCAGTTAATCTGTGTCTGCAAGGACTGAAACACACACACACACACACACACACACACACATCTAGCGCAGAAGCATTACATCAGCAGAGGAGCATGAAACTCCACGCTGGTGTGTTTTTTTTGGTTTTGAAACGGTCCATGAACCGCTGCTTTATCCCAAATCCCAGACAGGCGGTCAATCCACTCACACCTTCCTAAACGGCCCCGCTCCTCGTCTTCCTCCGCCTGATGAAGAGTCCACACGCTGAAGGCCCGTTCCCACACACACACCGAGCCACTTTTTTCAGAAGGTTACCCCCCCAAACACATGCAGGGGGTGGGGAGGATTCTGGTTTTATTTGAACATTAACTTACAGCAGGATGGCCTCCAACCAAAATAAGAACTTTAGTTTGATCCCAGTTGCCAATTTACTTTCTGATGTTTATTTCATAAAATAGAGTAAAGTTCATAATACTGATAGTTTCAATATGGCCGCTCCTTGTATCAACACTAGTAAGCTGTGGTGAAAGCATGTTTATTTTATAAAACACAGTGAGGGTGTGTCTAAGATCAATGTTACATAAATGGCTGTAGCTCACAGTGTTTGCTTATGGAAAGTGACGCTGAAAACGTCGGTAGACATCAGGAACCACGGCGTTTTGGGCGCCGCCATTTTGGAAACCTGACGTCTCCCGACGGCTACGTTACGTCAGAGGCAACTGGAACGCAGCGTAGCTTAGTCAGGCTCCAGATGCTAGCTTTAGCATTGTTAACGGCTAATCGTTAGCATGATAAACTCTTTCGAAATGGAGGCTCCTTCGATGCTTCTGTCGCTCAAACAAGACATTTTTAATCATTTGATTCCTTCAGCAGAAAACAAGTTTCTTACTTAATGAGATTAACTTAAGCTAGAAATACTGCAGCAGAAACAAAATCCGTTCTGCTCTGATTCAAGGAGAAGCTGGATGCTGGTTCTGTCTACCAGGTCAAGACGTACGTCTAGTTGGACCAGTGCTGTTTTATCTGACAGAGGCTGGATTGGGTTTACATACGGATAAATTAAAAAACACCATCATCAGCATACAGTTTGATTATCTTAGGCTTAAAATTATGAAATGATTTATTTTATCAGGTTATCCAAAATTCTTACTCGAAGTTTACGTTAGATGTCTTTGCATTCCCACCGGTCTGCTTAGTCCAGTTTAATGCAAGGCATTCTGGGTAAAAACAACCAAAGCAAACGTGCTAGCTCGTGGCTTTTAGCCAGAAACAAAACAGAAATCCTACAGCCGCTAAAACCTGACGCCACTGCATTTTCCATTTCTGTTTCCATTTGGTGAGGAAGGAAGTTACTCCGTGTCTTCAGAGGTTTTTGTGTCGTCAGCGATGCGGTTGGAAATATATCGGTAAATATCGGCGCTAACAGCAATGTTAGCACCGATATTTGTTCCAGTTCTTAGACAGCTGCACTAAACCCCAGTTTGACCTTAAAGTCTTTGCTGTTGGTTTCCTTTCTCCGAATCACATGATAGATAATAATAATGTCACATGTATGAATTACAGCGAGGAGAGTCAGAAATGATGCAGAAATATATGAATGAAGCGTTTAGAAGTTGGTCTAACATAAAACAGCCGTTTTGTTTCATACGGTAGGAACAAAACCCATGAATCCATGAAGATGAATTAATCTGATCTGAAAAACCCAAAAGCTGCTCCGCTCTCACAGCTGTCTCTGAACAGCTGGCCTTGCAAATCTCTGCAGGAATCTGACTAACTTTTCCCTTCAGCAGGAATAAAAAGGAGGCAGCTGGAAGCCTGGGCAGAGATTTCCCCAGCGCCGCCGGGTTTCTCACCGCGGGGCGGTTCGTCCCGCCGAACCGGGAAAAGTCCTTCCAGTGGAGACCACACACGGAGAGAAACCAGCCCGGCTTTACACAGCAAACACACAGATTACAGTAACTCGGCGTGAAACTCCTGAAGGCTTCGCTCTCACATCCGAACCGGTCCTTCACACCAACACAGAGCCGCTCCTGCCCAGCAAACACGCAGAACTTGATGAGGACCGGACCGGAGCAAACGGCCCTCCTCACCTGGAACACGGCCGTGGCCATCCCGTCCGGACCGCTGCGTCTCTCCGTGTCTCACTGCTGCATCGCCTTCGCCTCCTCCCGCCTGCGCCGGACGGCTGAGCCCAGATCCACTGCGATACCGTGGCGCAGCGCGGAGCCGGAGTGTGTGTGTGTGTGTGTTTCAGGGAGGGAAGAGTGTGTGTGTGTGTGTGTGTGCCCCTCTCTCCGCCCTCCTCCAAGAAAATGAGCATAAAAATTCCTCAGGAGTCGTAATGTGCGAGAGGAGCAGAGAGCAGCCAGAGGAGAGAGAGGCGGCGCAGTGCAGCACTGGGAGGCTTCCTCCGCCCTCTGGTTCCGACCGATCCACCTCCTTCCACAGCCGGACCAGAACAGAACCAGACCCAGAACCTCAAAACCCAGACCAAAACATTGGAATCAGACCCCAAAACAGACCCAACATCCCCAAACCCAGAACAGACCCGACCAAATACCCAAATTCAAACAGACCCAATCAAAAAGTACCCCCGAACCTAGACCTAGAAATCTAGATCCAAACCCAGACATGAAAAGAGAGAAAGAAATTTAATTTCCCTCGTAAGGAGAAGGGAAGCAGAGGAACAGAAACTTTTCTGACTCTGATGTTCTCATAAGCTCATTCCTCATTCTCTGCTTGTTATCAGCTTCTCAGGTTACAGGTTAAATATGAGTCGCCCTCCTGCAACACACACACACACACACCATAACTCTCACTTTCTGCACAGCTGCCACATGAGAGGAACTGGCATGAAAGAGGCTTTTGACTGGACTCAGTGTAGAGCTAAGCTAACGGTTTAATGAGGAAACACGGAAGAAAATTAATATTTTCAGAAAAGTTCACAAGTTTCACTCATTTAACGTTTAATTTCATAAATCTGAAAGAAATCCAGACATGTCGGCAGGTTTGGGATTTATAAAATTCTCAATCAGTTTATCGGGTAAGTAAATCTGAATTTTTATCATGCTAACTTTTTTCATAATGAAAATAAACTATCGTTTATCGTAATGATAACGATAAACTGCGCGATTATAATAACCGGTCCCTATGACCAGGACATGTTACTATGGCAACACGTCACCTGGATGTTGAGCTGTTAGCATGTTGACTGTTCTTCGGTGAGAGGCTTTTTCAGGCTCACTGTAACACTGACTGCTGCTGCAGCCTGCAGAATAAACATCCACAACTCTCTGAAGATAATTAGATTTTTTTCTCTTTGGGATTAATAGATATTATTTTATATGAACTGTGGTGTGTTTATGAACTCTTCAGTGCCTGTTAGACACTTTAATCATTTTTATTTAACGGTGGGTTACTTTCTTTTCCTCAAAAACTCACATAAAAAAGTAAAACTATGGCTTCATATTATTGAAATTCGCTCCATTATAAGACATTTTTCAAAGGAAATCACATATTTGTGTTAAGGTTTGCTGCTGCTCTCTGCCTCGCCTTGGAAAGGTGAGCAGAACCGTAAAACTAACAGTTAAATGTGTATAATATCCTGCTAATTAGCCTGGCAGAAACCAAAACATGGAAACTGCTGAGAGTTTGGCTTTGAAGTGGAAAGTTTCTGGTGAAAAGCGGCTAAACGTCGAGCATAAAGAGGCGGAGTAATTACAGCAATCAGAAGCGTTTCAGTGGATTCCTCTCCATCCTCCCATTCTGTGGGATTTCTGCAAACGTGCCGCGAGGCTGGAGAAAACCAGTGAAACCAGTGAAACCAGAACACCTGACAGGAACCTTTATAACATGTAAAAGTTTAATCGGCTCAGAGCCTCCTCTGCTGCTTCCCAGCAGACAGACTCAGGAATGTTTGCTGCAAATTTGCTGCACATTAAAAATTATACGTCAACATGGAAAACATGGCCGCCGCTTTGATGCTGGCAGGAGGTAATTACATGGAAGGAGCACCTTTAACTGCAGTGTTGCTCCCAGATGTCGGGACATTTCATTCACTATTAATGACAAGGAAGGAAGGAAGGAAGGAAGGAAGGAAGGAAGGAAGGGAGGGAGGAAGGGAGGGAGGGGGGAAGGAAGGAAGGAAGGGAGGAAGGAAGGGAGGGAGGGAGGGAGGGAGGGAGGAAGGAAGGGAGGGAGGGAGGAAGGGAGGGAGGAAGGAATCAAGGGAGGGAGGGAGGAAGGAAGGAAGGGAGGGAGGGAGGAATCAAGGGAGGGAGGGAGGAAGGAAGGAAGGGAGGGAGGGAGGGAGGGAGGGAGGGAGGGAGGGGGAAGGAAGGAAGGGAGGGAGGGGGGAAGGAAGGGAGGGAGGGAGGGAGGGAGGAAGGAAGGGAGGGAGGGAGGAAGGGGGGAAGGAAGGGAGGGAGGGAGGAAGGAAGGAAGGAAGGAAGGAAGGAAGGAAGGAAGGAAGGAAGGAAGGAAGGAAGGAAGGAAGGAAGGAAGGAAGGAAGGTTTTATACCTGAACCATCAGAAAAAAGCAACGCTGGGATTATTTCTCCAGCTCCTGAGGTGCAACACAAACCTCTGACTGAACTAAAGTTTCTCTTTCACGTTTCAGGCCAGAATACCGGAGCTCCTCTTCCCTCCAGACCTCGAGCTTCGTGGCAGGCTGTTATCCCATCAGTCTCCAATCAATTTACAATTAGCTGTAGTTCAGCAACAGAAACCCAACAGTGTTGAACAGCAGCTGCTGCTGCTGTGTGAATGAATCATTACTTATAAGTATTAAAATAATAAGACGGTCTTGTGTAGTCGGTGACGCAGCTCCTCCAGCAGGCGTCTCCTATGTGAAGACGAAGGCAGCAGATGTTGGTTGGTTGGCGTTTTGACTGAAACGGGGTCAAATGTTTCACTCCAAATGTTTTTAAGGAGAATACTTTGAAAAACGTAGAATCAAACTGAGGCTACAGAGTTTAAATTACCTCCAGTTACAGGAAAACAGAAAACGACAATTCAAATCAACAAGAGCCGAAATGGCAACACTGTTGCGTTTGGGTCCAGAGTTTGTTACATGATCCCAAACACTGAATCCCACTGTGAAGCAGCTCAGGTGTTACGATGTGTTGACATTCCCTTATCTGCCATAACCAGAATATTCTGGTTTCACAAACTTTAAAGTGGAAATAAACCCGATGTAAAGGCTTAGCCCCGCCCCCAGGCAATTCTGGAAAAATCCAACTAAAGTGGGTGGAGCCGAGAGACACAGAGGGGCGTGGCCAAGAGTCTGGATGAGTAGAAGGGTCAGGGGTCAGGTAGCCAACCTCACAACTTAGTCACATATTTAGCAACTCTTTTGATAAAGTAACTAGCAACAAATCAACAAGCTACGTCCCTTCAATTTTTTCAAAACGTGACAAATCTCGCAATTTAGGTAAAAAAAAAATTTGACAACTTAAACTTATTTGGAAAAGTGACTTGCAATAAATTTGCAAATTTTTCAAAAAAGGGAATATCGTCAAATGTAGAAACTGTTTAAAAAACAACAAAAAAACAACAAGCAACAATATTGAAAAAAATTGACTAGCCTCAAATCTCTGGCTTATTTTAAAAAGCAACTCGTGACAAATTTGGACAAAAATCGGTTAGCGTCAAATCTAGCAACTTGTTTTGAAAAGAGGCTAACGATGAATTGAGACTTTAAAAAAATCAACTGCAGTAGCTCCCTTCAGCCCACAGAGGGCAGCACAGACAGTTTGGTGTTAGAGAATTAATGCCACAGTTTTCATAGAAACATAAACATGGAGCCCTAAATGACATATTTAGACAATTTATACACAAAAACAGTTTATTGGCTTATTTGGCATTAGCTACTCTTTCATGTTTCCAGACCATCACACTGACAGCCTACTGAATTAGATTCACATATTTCTCAATAACTTTTGAAAAGTACAAAAACTTAAGTAGAAAAATCTGTGAAAAAAATCTCTAAAACTGAAGCATGAAATCAAAACCCAACATAAAATCCATGTTTCTCCTGACATGCAGGATTAACGTCGGATCGTTTCGCCTCTCGATGTCCAGACAGAAAGATGAAGAGTTAATGAGAGAGAGCGGTCCGGTCCGGTCCGGTCCGGTTCCAGAGTCTGACTCAGGCTTTCCCAGACAGCATCAGAGCCCTTCGCTCCTGCCGCATCAGGAAAATCCTGCGCCTGGAAGCAATGAGCATGTAGCAGATTTCTGGGTGGGGATCTGAAGGAGAAAGGGCCAAACCGAAGCGTTGGGGTCGTTTTCAGCCAACAGAGGAAGCTGGACGTGAAACGTTCATGTGTGTGAACAGAAAGGCAGAATGTTCTGATGCTGCTGGCAGATCTGGGGAGTGGCGTTTTAAATCCCGGCTCCTCCATCACTGTCTCCGCCGTTCACTCGGCCTATTGTTGACATTCTTTCCCTAAACTCCTGATTACTCCATGGAGTGCAGCGCTGGGCGTTCCTGTTTGTTTTCTCCGCTGTATCTAAGCACATTTCACTACTGTACTCTTACCAAACCCATGGCCGGCAGCCAGCGCTGGTTGTGAAAGCTGTTTGCTGCTGCAGCTGAGAACATGACAGATTGTTGCTCTTGCTACATATCAGTGCAGCTAGCTGCCCTGTTATTAGCATACCTGAGCTCAAACGGCTCATTTAACACTAAACTCACTGCTTTAAATACCAGAAACGTTCTAGTTTGACATTTTTCAACACCTCTTAGGGGATGTTTAAGATGTTCTCTGCTGGGGAGTCGGCGTGCTGAGGCTCCTGATGTTTTGGAGAGCAGGCTGCTGAGCATGTGTTCTGTCCGCTGACTGCTAATTGAGTTAGCATGATAGCTGCTGGCTGCGCCTGTCTTTAATCAGTCTCAGCCTCTTTCTGCAGCTACTGTGGCTCCGCATGAACAGATCGTCCCACCAATATGACCAACACTTCTGCCAGGGCACCTTCCTCTCAAAATGGCCGACCTGGAAGGCGCTCTGGCAGAGCAGGTTCACCTGTACCGATCTGAGGGACCATTTCCACTTTCCAAAACATTTAGATGGAAAAAACAACTTTGGGCAGGTTGGTAAAATTTGAGCTGCTTTTAACAACATTTGTCGGTTTTAGAGGAAAATTATTTTGAAAAACCTAATAAAATGCAGAATGATTGCGCTTATTTTATTAGATAACTTATTTTGAATCTATTGAACGTGATATGATCAGTGATTGGTTAATCTAGTGTCTACTGATGCAGTATTAATGTAAAGCAGAAGTCCAGGGACAACGTTTGACTTCAAGGGACAAATCACCACAAAAGACACAAGACTCATCATGTTCAGATCCTCCAACAGGAAATCCAGAGACATTTTTCTGTGGCGGAGACACGCGGCTCAAAGCTGCTGGTGATTCTGCATTGTTAACACAACATAATGTTTTTCTTTTTTTCACAGACTCCCCTCCTCCACTCTGAGCCTCTGTGTTTCGGTAAATTTGATATTATAGAGAACTGACTGATGTAATAAATGTTCAGGCAAAATATCCACATTATTAATTGATTTCATAAAGTTTATTTGTAGTTATTAATGTTGAGTATTTTTAATATTCTCTTCTACTCAAATATGCAAAAATGCGAATAAGGTGATGACATCATCCAGCGACTTTTTAAGACAGCCAATAAATATTTTCCTTGTTGTGGAAACAATGAACTGAATCCACTTCCTCTGCAGGGCGATCACACTCTGCACTGTTAGCTTGCAGAGCTAGCCGCTACTTAGCATGCTAGCTTGATATCTGACAGCTTCCCCCCTTTAACCAGACCTGCTTTAAAACTTTATCTAACATCAACTGGTACAAAAAACATAAAACAAGAGTTGAGTAATCTATGCTGCTATGCAACTTTTAATCAAAAATGCTTTGTTTTTGGCTATAGCATTGTGGCTATCAACATGCTAGACAGCCGCTACTTAGCATGCTAGCTTGATATCTGACAGCTTCCCCCCTTTAACCAGACCTGCTTTAAAACTTTATCTAACATCAACTGGTACAAAAAACATAAAACAAGAGTTGAGTAATCTATGCTGCTATGCAACTTTTAATCAAAAATGCTTTGTTTTTGGCTATAGCATTGTGGCTATCAACATGCTAGACAGCCGCTACTTAGCATGCTAGCTTGACATTTGACAGCTTCCCTCTTTAACCCAGCCTGCTTTAGAACTATGTAATAATAACAGCTACTAAAAGTTAAAAGGAGAATGTAATAACATATGTTGTTCTATAAATACTTTATACAGTGAAGTAAATGTGTTTATATTACCAATGATTTAATATTAATATGTGGATACTTAAACATTTGGGCTGAGTTCACCCATATTTATCTGATTATATATATTTTTTAAATCTCCTCACATGTGAGTCTGCAGGTGTTTGAACGGTTTGGAGGTAATAAATAACAAAGGACAGGTGGAGTGTTGTTTTCCTGGCTGAAGCAGGAAATTTATATCTTCAGATGATCGTTCAAATATGTGAAAAATGTTGGAAAAACTTCTGACTTGCCTGTCTTCAACACCTCAAATCCACAATAGTTTTTCACCAGTAAAAGGCAGAAATTGATTTTTTTAAAGTGTTTTAAGGACCCTGACCTGGTAACGTTAAGTGTCCTGATATAATCCCATCAATAATCATTCAGGAGCCACTAAACAATACACCTGTTTGAAATGACTGCTGGCTGTACCACTGAATGTTTTTCCAGTCAAATACCTCAGAAATATTAGCTCCTGATTTGCACCCATTACCAAAATAGCCATAAAACTTTCTGTAGGACAGGACAGTGACTCAACCAATCACTGTGATTGTTATTTATTACTGCATAAATTGATTTGTCCTCTAAAAGTTCCAGTAGCGAGCCTCGCACCTGCTCAGCATGAAGAAAAAACTAAACTACGACTGGAAATGTTTTCATAATTAGCTACTCAGAAGGAGATATGAGCGTTTCCTTTGGCAAACAAGTGGGAATGAAGGGGAACACATTCATCAGCGCGCCAGAGGCCTTTAACAGGACCATGAACCCGCTGAGAGAACTGAAGGGTCACAAACAACAAATCTGAAATAACAAAGTCACCCAGACTCCACTTTGTCAAAACATTCATCTGGAGAATTTGAAGAGGTGGAAAATTGAAAACAAGTGCTTCATTATCCTGAAGTAAGGAATGAAAAACAGGAGGAAGCAGGTGGGCGTGTCACTGCACTTTGCTTTTTGGACATTTTTCCTTTTAGATCAAAACCGTTTCCCTCTCAACAGACGGATTTCATTACTGCTCTAGAAAAACAAAGTCTCAGTTTCCATCTCGGGATGATTTGGTGAATTTGCTGTCAGTAATTTAACAAACAAAAATATCAGGACATTAATCCTGGCAGTTATCTTGTTCTATATTTTACTGAGCCGAAACGAACCACAGAGCTTCTTCATGCCATCTGACTTGGTAAAGTTCTGGGTGGAGAGTTTGACTTCATCTATTATCTCACCCACCGGGTCCAACAGCTGAAGATTGAAAACATCTAGTCAGAACCAGGTAAAACCTCCAGGTGTGCCTCAGACCTTTTCTGCCTACATTAATGATGGAGTCTAAGCTGCTAGCAGTTCTCATATCCAGCTGTTTGCTGATGACGTCGTGCTAAACATCAAAAGTGTTTTCACTCTGCACCAGTTGAGCCTCATGTGTTTTCACAATAATCCAATTAATCACACGATAAATCAAAATGAGATCAATAATTTCCATTTGCTTGATTTACTGTTATTTTCTTTCTACCAAAAACAGGATTTATGTTGTTTTGGTCTTATCTAGTTATTTTCTAAAGGATAATTTTGTTCACAGAGACTTCATAATTGTTTTATTTATTTTGGACAATTAAATGTCTTCCAGTGTTAAATATTCACTAGAATTTAAATGGAACAGCCTTCACCCTCTTCAAAATAAAAGCATGAATATACACGTCTAACTACATGACGATTTCTTAAGCTTCAACACGGATGTCAAACTGTGAAAGGTTACAAAGCAGCCAAGTAAAGCACTTATGCTAAATATTTTCAACGTTAGCAAAAATGCACATTCAGAATTAGCTCGGCTATTAGCAAATTAGCAGAAATGTGTCGACTACTGGTTAAAATAACCAAGTTTCAAACACTATTCTCAAAAATCTGCATATTAAGCTCTCTACAACAAACAAAACCTACAAAACATTTTGTTTGCATCTTGATCGTTTATGACTAATCTCACATCTACCGTCAGCCCGTAACCTTGTGCTAACATCAGTTAGCAGGATGTAATTAGCCTGTTTTGTTCTCATTTCTTGTGGAAATTAATATGTTTATCTGTTTTTTGTTTTTTTAACTGAATAGGGAAAGCTTCAGCTGTTTGAAGACATTTTCCAGACAAAATGGAGGAAAAGTCAAAGGATTCTGACTTTTAGAGGAAATTCCTGCCGTTTCTAATCGCGCTCTGCTTCCCTTCGCTGCTGTTTTTGGCTCCTTTCCGTCGTCACCTTGATGAGAAGTTTTGCAAACAAGACTGGACACATATTTTACATCCAGCTGTGAACAAACAGGTCTGATGACCATTTGTTTGGAAGTTAAATATGAAGCTAATATCATCCAGAAGGTGGTTTATGGGACCAGTTTTGGTTCTGCTTTTAAAAACAATCTTCTGCTTCAGTCTGGACTGAGAAACGATAGCGATCACGCCTGACCCTGTCGCAGTCACTCCCTTGTTTTTCATCTCAGGCTTGTTAGCAAATTACTTCCTGCCCAAAGCGATGACAAATATCAGCCGAAATGTTTAGAAAAGGAAATAATCCTGCGGGTTTGGAGATGGAAAGTGGCTGATTTGTCCGTTCTGGACGTTTGACCTGCGGCTTCCTGAACGTTATCAGCCGCTGTGAGCCGCGTTTATTCAGCACGCTGCGATCTTCATCTGCATAGAGACCGGAGCGGGTCGGACAGAATCAGAACCGATGGTTTAATGGAGTCATCTTTGTTAGTTTGGGCTGCAGTAAGGTTTAGGTGAAATGGCACCCAGCCATCTGTCTTAAGGAAATGACCATATTTGGTCATTTTGGGTTTTGTGGTGGTTGGTTGGGGACAAAATGACACATTTGGCAGCTCCTTCCTGGTTCGGTCATCTAACTCATAAATTAAATTGGAGGTGTGATTTTTACGCCACTGTTGATGTTCTGATATAAACATCATATTAAATAACTTCTAATGCTCCAGAGAAACAAACTGACAAAACTTGTCATGCAAATTTCAAGTGAACTTTTAAAATGTTGCCAAAAATAAATAAATCTGAATTTCGTGTCTCCATCTTGTCAACCAGGCTACATAAAATGTAATGTCATCAGATGCTTCATGCCTCTGGTAAGGCACAGACCTGCCAGCGGATGGGAGAACTTATTCAGTAAATCTGTTTCCATCTTTAGCGTGTTAGCTCTTAAACGGAAAAAACAAAAACCACTTTGACCGAGTGTAAAAACTTTTTTGTGAAACTGAGAAAGTTATTTTGAATTTTGACATTTCTATCCACCATTTCTAGTGGGACACATCAAAATGTTCATAACGATACGTTCATTTATGTTCCATCTAATTCATGGACGCTCTTAGCACAGCTTTTACATTTCAGCTTCATTTCGTGTTACTGTTGAATCTGTTGCTGTTTTTTACACTTTAAGCTACATTTAATAGTTTTACATTGTGATAAATGTTAAATTTGGTCATGTTAATCAGCTGAGTGATTTCTGTGGTGGAAGTCCCCCGCCTCCCCCCTCCCTGCACTCCTGGCATTTCCTGTGAGTAAAACAGAAAGTTGCCGTCGTTGGAAACAAGAAGCCGTCTCCCTGCTGGAAGAGGAGGGCGATGCGTTTGGGCCGGATTTAGCTGTAAAGCTAAATGGACGCTACCGGTTCATGTACGCCATCTTTCTCTAACAGGAAGACGATTCCGAGGATCAAACAGCTCCATCCAGAGGGCTTTATTTTTAGACCTGAGGCGATCTCCAACACGCAGAAGCTCATCCAATGTAAACATATTCTGGTACATTCAGAGCTTGTTTAGACATTCTTAGCATTTCTTTTTCTCCTCCTGAACCATAAACTCTCCAGAGACCCCCTCCTCTCCACATCGACAGGCCCTAAAAGGAAGCCGACTCCGGCCTAAAATCAGCTTTTTATCAAGACACTTGCTTCCCTTTGGAGTCTGGAGGTGTGAACTGGTGAAGAACGATCTGCTTCTTACCTTGGCTTCACATTTCTTGTGGCACGCCGTTCGGCAAACTGGAGAAAACACAGAGAGAAACACAATTAACTCCACAGGCACTTAAGATGAAAACGTCCAAACAGGCTTTTCTGAGCAGCTGGACCTGCCCAACATCTCAACACAAGCAGAAGGATGAAAAACCTGCTAATGTGCGAATAGCTGAGCTAATTTTCTACTTAGCTCTTTTGCTGACTTTGAAAATGTTTAGCACACTTAGCCTTAGTTTATCATTTCTGATCTATTTGAAGCTTAGTCCGGAAACAGTGGTGAGCAAATGTCCACTAATATACTAATATCAAAGCTACTTTTTAGCTTAGCACTTTAACGTTAGCGCACATGCCCCTAAATATCTGTGTTCATGTTTTGGTTACCAACTGTTAAGGATTATTCAACCAGTTAGCCGTTTATATTTATGCACTTCCAGGCTGAAATCCAACTGAAAGGGGATGGAAAGAAGGTGTGGGGGGGAAGACATGCAACCGAGGAGCCACGTAGCAGAGTTGTAGTCAAGACCACCGAACCTGAGACCAAGACCAGCGCCCTGCACTACATGACACAATAAAATGAAGTGCACCTATCAAAATTGGTTCTCAGATTGATCTGAAAGATCCACATTTCCATAAAAACACCTAGATATTAAATACTTAGAGCTGAAATATATTTAACCAGTATCAATTAAAACTCATTTCATTCTGTTTTGCTTCCATCGCTGTGCTACAATCCGCAGAGGTCTCCTGCCATCCCTATAAAAATAACGCCCTGGGCGGTTGCCCATATTGCCCATGTCAGAAACCACAGCTGTCTGCACCATTAAACCATGAAACATAGCAATTAACAGTAAACAACACTATGAACACTGTCCAACGGCGCAACAAGCAGAAGGAGCACCGCGACTGTTCTCATCCTCCCTCCCACTGCATGTTTGCCACCATGACAGGAGACGAAATCAATCAATGAGCATGCTCTGTGTTCATACGTTCAACTTTTACTTATTCGGCAATTAAATAAATGTGTGTGTGTGTATATATATATATATATATATATATATATATATATATATATATATATATATATATATATATATATATATATATATATATAGCTGACTGTATAGCTCAGTGGGTAAGACACCAGTCTACCACCTGGGAGACTGGGGTTCGAATCCAGGTTGGGGCAAGTTACAACAGTGCAATTGAGCTATGCAGTGTGGGTCCCTAGGCAAGACCCTTGGAGCTATATAGCCTACCTCATACAATGAGAGACACTGATAAGCATGACATGCCGGCTCAGACGTCGCCCGGCCAAACAAGGTCTGCGTCAGGTGCTGGGGAACCAGAGCACCTTGATGAAAAATGGGCTACTGGAACAAGACGGAAATGGGCGAGAGACGAAAACATGGATCTGTTGGAATGCTACTACTCAAGTAACCCTAGTCAGAGGGGTTACATGCAAAGACTGAGGGTGGAATGGTTACTTCGACACCCACAGTCTACAATGACTGCCAAACAACTAGTAGCTCAGTGCTCCAACATCCGCAAACGGCAACTGCTATCACAACTTGAGATTGACGAGGTACAACACAAATGCTACGGCATAAGGGAGGAGCCCAAAGGTAAGGTCAGGGGGGAGTTAACTACTCCCCACCCCGAGACTGGGTATGCAGCCCCAGTAATGAACGAACTATCAAAGCTGAACGAGACAGCAACTGACCTGAGAGAGAGAATAAAGCTGAACGAGACAGCAACTGACCTGAGAGAGAGAATCGTGGCCCGAATGAACACCAGGCAACCCCGACGCCAATTACAACGGCTGAGTGAAGTACCATCAGAAAGTCTCATTGAAGATGTGAATGCAGCATTGAGAACAATCCCTACCATCATGGAAAAGACGGTTAGAGGCTAAGATCAAGATAACAAGGAGGGAAGTGAGCCAGCTGTCAGAGCTCCTAAGGGGTGCAATGAAAAGATCAGTACCCAAACAAAGGCTCCAAGCCTTGGCCAGCCGCCTAAAGAGATACACAAGAGAGAATGAAGCCAGGAGGATCAACCGGCTCTTCTCCACCCAACCAGCTAAAGTGTACTCTCAATGGCAGGGTACTAACAACAGAGCAGACCCACCAAGGCTGGAGACTGGACTCTAAGAGCCTATTGAGGAAAACCACCCTTGAAGCCAACTGCAAACCGCTTGCACAAGTGTCCATCAAATGTGGCATATACCAAGGAGATGCTCTGCCTCAGCCAAATCATCAACAAGACTGGCTATGGATACCGACTTAAGAATGGGGCCACAATCAGTCACCTCCTCTACATGGATGACATCAAGCTGTACGCCAAGAGCGAGCGAGACATCGACTCACTGATCCACACCACCAGGATCTACAGCACTGACATTGGGATGTCATTCGGACTAGAGAAGTCCGAATGAAGGTCGTCCGCACAGAAGGGGTCTCACTCCCAGAGGGAACGATAGCAGACATAGAGCACAGCTACAAGTACCTGGGAATACCACAAGCAAATGGCAAATGGCCTCGATGAGGTCACAAGGAAAGGAGCCACAGCCAAATACCTCCAACGAATAAGGCAAGTCCTGAGAAGCCAGCTCAATGGCAAGAACAAGATCCGTGCAATAAACAGCTACGCCTTACCAGTAATCAGATACCCTGCCGGAATAATTAGCTGGCCAATGGAGGAGATGAAGGCCACGGATGTTAAGACTCGTAAGCTACTAACCCATGCATGGTTAGTAGCTTACGAGTCTTAACATCCGGGTTCCACCCCAAATCCAGCACCCTGAGACTGTACACGAGCCGTAAGGAAGGAGGCAGAGGACTAGTGAGTGTGAGAGCCACTGTCCAGGATGAAACATCTAAGATCCATAAATACATCAAGGACAAAGCCTCAACGGACGATGTGCTCAGCGAATGTCTCAGGCAATGGGGAACAGAGGACGAGGTGCTGGAGGAACCATCATGGGAAGACAAGCCCCTACATGGGATGTACCACCGACAAATAACTGAAGTGGCTGATATCAGGAAATCCTACCAATGGCTGGAGAAAGCTGGACTCAAGGACAGCACGGAGGCCCTCATCCTGGCCGCCCAGGAACAGGCCCTAAACACCAGAGCAATAGAAGCTCAGATCTACCACACCAGACAAGACCCAAGGTGTAGGTTGTGCAAGGAGGCCTCTGAGACAGTCCAGCACATAACAGCAGGGTGCAAGATGCTGGCAGGGAAAGCGTACATGGAACGACATAACCAAGTGGCGGGCATAGTGTACAGGAACATCTGTGCAGAATATGGACTGGAAGCCCCGAGGTCAAAATGTAGCAATACCAAGTGACCACAACATCAGGAAAAAGGAGCATGAGAAACTGGAGAAATACCAGGGCCTCAGAGAGGAACTGGAGAAGGCCTGGAAGGTGAAGACCACAGTGGTGCCTGTGGTCATCGGGGCCCTCGGGGCAGTCACCCCCAAACTGGAGCAGTGGCTCAAACAGATCCCAGGAACAACATCAGACATCTCAGTCCAGAAATGTGCAGTTCTAGGCACAGCCAAGATACTGGAGGAGAACCTGAAGCTCCCAGGCCTCTGGTAGAGGACCCGAGCTCAGAGGATGAAAGAGACCACCCACGGAGGGTGAGAGGGGAATTTTTTATACTGCTCAAAAAAATAAAGGGAACACTCAAATAACACATCCTAGATCTGAATGAATGAAATATTCTCATTGAATACTTTGTTCTGTACAAAGTTGAATGTGCTGACAACAAAATCACACAAAAATAATCAATGGAAATCAAATTTATTAACCAATGGAGGCCTGGATTTGGAGCCACACACAAAATTAAAGTGAAATGTTCCCTTTATTTTTTTGAGCAGTATATATATATATATTGTACTGCATACATTGCAGTGTACACAAGAACAAAGAACGGCTCTCAGTGAGGCTTCAGTCCCATCAACTTTAGTAAAGATCCGTCCAGAAGAATCGGATCGTTCCTGAATGTCATATCACTATATTGCACTTTGGTCACAGCGTTGTCCCATATATGAACGCCTCAGTCAACACCTCCACACAATAATTCATCGCAGATGCAACATGTGTCTCAGTACAGCTAGCTTTGCTAGCATCACGTCCACAGATCTTACCTTTCTTTAAGCTTTCCTTCCAAGTGACGCTAAAAGTTGGACATATTCCCCACCGTCTGTGAAAGCGAAGCGCTGCTGGTTTTACATGTCGCCATATCTTATGATTTATGCAGCTATTATCGATTAGTTAGACATCTTCCCCCGCTCAGAGGAAACCACTGCGCATGTCTGGAGCTCCGCGTGCGAGTAAAGGTGGAGGCGATGGGTGACAACAGACAGTAAGTCACGTTATGCTTGGATTTTACGGCGCCACCTTAAAACCCTGAACGTCACATTTTAACGGACAAAAAGAGCAACGCGACTTGGATGTAACGAGTAACGGGACGGTTTAGTAGAAATGTAGTGAAGTAGAAAGTACAGATACTTACTGTAAAATGTAGTGGAGTAAAAGTAGAAAGTACCCATTATTAAATCTACTTAAGTACAGATACATGAAAATTGTACTTAAGTACAGTAACGAAGTACTTGTACTTCGTTACTTCCCACCACTGACTTTATTAAACTAAATGTTTTCAAATTTAGCTAAAGAGAGCCAAGATAAAATTAGCTCAGCTGCAGCGGATGTGCGCTCACCACTGTTAGCTGGTTTTCAGAGAAAGCTTCATGGATCTAAATGGATCTCAAAGATGTTCAGGAATGAATTCAACTGGAAAACAACCAAACCAAAAACAAGCTTTCATAACTGTTGGATTAATTTTCATACCCATAAAAACTTTCCCTCCTGATTCTGTTTCAGCATTCATTCCGATTACGCAAGAACGAACCTTAAAAGGTCCGAATCCAAGAAAATTCAAATCTAAAATAACAAATCAGGGTAAAATATTTTGTTTTTCATCCATTTAGACGTCTTGGCCCTCCGTCTCCATGTCCCCTCTGTGGACTCCCACCGGGCCCGGGACCAGAGACTGGGCCGACTGGAGCACCTGGACCAGCAGCTCGTAAACCGTCAGAACCTCAGGAAGAACCGGGAACCCAAACACGGTCGAGGTGTCGGCTTTCCAAACAAAGCGGAGCGCCGTGTGCTTTTCCTGGAAGGCTTTCCTCCTCATGTAATGAGTTATTCTTCCTGAGGCCAGACGCATTCCTCCGGCCGGCCGTCAGACCGCCGAGCAGCGCGTAAACATCCGATACCAACGAGAACACGGCCCGGTTCTGGTTCTGATGTAAGACTCAATTATCTGCAACAAAATACGTCTGTTTTAAAAACCAATACTGATCAAATGATCCGGATGAACACCGGATGGACGCACTTTGGACAACTTCCTGTTGAAGCGGTGTGAGTACAACCGGCTGCTGTGGAGCCGGTGGGGAGCTGGTGTGTAATTACATCACGGCCCGGTCGGGTTCTATTTCAGAACCGGTTGGCATGTTGGGTCAGAACCTCCTGATTACAGACCGCGACCCGCTGGGTTCCCAGCACCGTCATCGCCATGGCGACAGGAATATCAGTCACAGCAGAAACATGAGCTGATTATCAAGATTCAATCAAAGCTCAGATTAAATAACTGATTTTAATCATTTTTAATAATTAACAGAATAAATAAAAGTTTGAATTAGATTTTCTGTTTTTCTTCTATTTCTGATCCTCCATTTATTCATCTGAGTCTCTGGATATTTTATTTTTATTTTTTGCATCAATGCAAATTAAACTTTTAATTGATTTTCTTTTCCAAATGATATTTTTCTTTAAAGTGACCAACTAACATTAAAAACATTTTTTTAAATGCAGAACCTTTTATTTTTATTTATTAATTCACTGAACATTCAGTATTAAAAACAATAAAGAATTTTCAGTTTTTTACCAGGTAATTATTGTTTTTTACCAATAATGAAATAATCTTGAAAACATCAGGATCAAATTATCATCATCAGCAGAAACATCTGAGTGTATTTATATACAGAATGGCCATGAAAAGTGGCGTTACTGTAGTATTACTGTAGTATTACTGTAGCATTACTGTAGCGTTACTGTAGCATTACTGTAGCATTACTGTAGCGTTACTGTAGCGTTACTGTAGCATTTCTGTAGTGTTACTGTAGCGTTACTGTAGTGTTACTGTAGCGTTACTGTAGCGTTACTGTAGCGTTACTGTAGCGTTACTGTAGCGTTACTGTAGCGTTACTGTAGCGTTACTGTAGCATTACTGTAGCATTACTGTAGTGTTACTGTAGCATTACTGTAGTATTACTGTAGCGTTACTGTAGCATTACTGTAGTATTACTGTAGCGTTACTGTAGCGTTACTGTAGTATTACTGTAGCGTTACTGTAGCGTTACTGTAGCATTACTGTAGCATTACTGTAGCGTTACTGTAGTATTACTGTAGTATTACTGTAGCGTTACTGTAGCGTTACTGTAGCGTTACTGTAGTATTACTGTAGCGTTACTGTAGCATTACTGTAGTATTACTGTAGCGTTACTGTAGCGTTACTGTAGTATTACTGTAGCGTTACTGTACCATTACTGTACCATTACTGTAGTGTTACTGTACCATTACTGTAGCGTTACTGTAGCGTTACTGTAGCGTTACTGTAGCATTACTGCAGTATTACTGTAGTTTTACTGTAGCGTTACTGTAGCATTACTGTAGCGTTACTGTAGCGTTACTGTAGCGTTACTGTAGTGTTACTGTAGCATTACTGTAGCGTTACTGTAGCGTTACTGTAGCGTTACTGTAGCGTTACTGAAGCGTTACTGTAGCGTTACTGTAGTATTACTGTAGCGTTACTGTAGCGTTACTGTAGTATTACTGTAGCATTACTGTAGCATTACTGTAGTGTTACTGTAGCATTACTGTAGTATTACTGTAGCGTTACTGTAGCGTTACTGTAGTATTACTGTAGCGTTACTGTAGCGTTACTGTAGCATTACTGTAGCATTACTGTAGCGTTACTGTAGTATTACTGTAGTATTACTGTAGCGTTACTGTAGCGTTACTGTAGTATTACTGTAGCGTTACTGTAGCATTACTGTAGTATTACTGTAGCGTTACTGTAGCGTTACTGTAGTATTACTGTAGCGTTACTGTACCATTACTGTACCATTACTGTAGTGTTACTGTACCATTACTGTAGCGTTACTGTAGCGTTACTGTAGCGTTACTGTAGCATTACTGCAGTATTACTGTAGTTTTACTGTAGCGTTACTGTAGCGTTACTGTAGCGTTACTGTAGTATTACTGTAGTATTACTGTAGCGTTACTGTAGCATTACTGTAGTATTACTGTAGTATTACTGTAGTATTACTGCAGCGTTACTGTAGCATTACTGTAGTATTACTGTAGCGTTACTGTAGCGTTACTGTAGCGTTACTGTAGTATTACTGTAGTATTACTGTAGCGTTACTGTAGCATTACTGTAGTATTACTGTAGTATTACTGTAGTATTACTGCAGCGTTACTGTAGCATTACTGTAGTATTACTGTAGTGTTACTGTAGCGTTACTGTAGCATTACTGTAGCGTTACTGTAGCATTACTGTAGTATTACTGTAGTATTACTGTAGTATTACTGCAGCGTTACTGTAGTATTACTGTAGTATTACTGCAGCGTTACTGTAGCATTACTGTAGTATTACTGTAGCGTTACTGTAGCATTACTGTAGCGTTACTGTAGTGTTACTGTAGCATTACTGTAGCGTTACTGTAGCGTTACTGTAGCGTTACTGTAGCATTACTGTAGCGTTACTGTAGTATTACTGTAGCATTACTGTAGCATTACTGTAGTGTTACTGTAGCATTACTGTAGTATTACTGTAGCGTTACTGTAGCGTTACTGTAGTATTACTGTAGCGTTACTGTAGCGTTACTGTAGCATTACTGTAGCATTACTGTAGCGTTACTGTAGTATTACTGTAGTATTACTGTAGCGTTACTGTAGTATTACTGTAGCGTTACTGTAGCATTACTGTAGTATTACTGTAGCGTTACTGTAGCGTTACTGTAGTATTACTGTAGCGTTACTGTACCATTACTGTACCATTACTGTAGTGTTACTGTACCATTACTGTAGCGTTACTGTAGCGTTACTGTAGCGTTACTGTAGCATTACTGCAGTATTACTGTAGTTTTACTGTAGCGTTACTGTAGCGTTACTGTAGCGTTACTGTAGTATTACTGTAGTATTACTGTAGCGTTACTGTAGCATTACTGTAGTATTACTGTAGTATTACTGTAGTATTACTGCAGCGTTACTGTAGCATTACTGTAGTATTACTGTAGCGTTACTGTAGCGTTACTGTAGCGTTACTGTAGCATTACTGTAGTATTACTGTAGCGTTACTGTAGCATTACTGTAGTATTACTGTAGTATTACTGTAGTATTACTGCAGCGTTACTGTAGCATTACTGTAGTATTACTGTAGCATTACTGCAGTATTACTGTAGTTTTACTGTAGCGTTACTGTAGCGTTACTGTAGCGTTACTGTAGTATTACTGTAGTATTACTGTAGTATTACTGTAGCGTTACTGTAGTATTACTGTAGTATTACTGTAGTATTACTGCAGCGTTACTGTAGCATTACTGTAGTATTACTGTAGCGTTACTGTAGCGTTACTGTAGCGTTACTGTAGTGTTACTGTAGTGTTACTGTAGCGTTACTGTAGCATTACTGTAGTATTACTGTAGTATTACTGTAGTATTACTGCAGCGTTACTGTAGCATTACTGTAGTATTACTGTAGTGTTACTGTAGCGTTACTGTAGCATTACTGTAGCGTTACTGTAGCATTACTGTAGTATTACTGTAGTATTACTGTAGTGTTACTGTAGCGTTACTGTAGCGTTACTGTAGCATTACTGTAGTTTTACTGTAGCGTTACTGTAGCGTTACTGTAGCGTTACTGTAGCGTTACTGTAGTATTACTGTAGTGTTACTGTAGCGTTACTGTAGCATTACTGTAGTATTACTGTAGTGTTACTGCAGCGTTACTGTAGCGTTACTGTAGTGTTACTGTAGTGTTACTGTAGCGTTACTGTAGCATTACTGTAGCGTTACTGTAGCATTACTGTAGTATTACTGTAGTATTACTGTAGTATTACTGTAGCATTACTGTAGTATTACTGTAGTATTACTGTAGCGTTACTGTAGCATTACTGTAGTATTACTGTAGTATTACTGTAGTATTACTGTAGCGTTACTGTAGCATTACTGTAGCGTTACTGTAGTATTACTGTAGTATTACTGTAGTATTACTGTAGTATTACTGTAGCGTTACTGTAGCATTACTGTAGCATTACTGTAGTATTACTGTAGCATTACTGCAGCGTTACTGTAGCGTTACTGTAGCATTACTGTAGTATTACTGCAGCGTTACTGTAGTATTACTGTAGTATTACTGTAGTATTACTGTAGTATTACTGTAGCATTACTGTAGCGTTACTGTAGCATTACTGTAGCGTTACTGTAGCATTACTGTAGTTTTACTGTAGCGTTACTGTAGTATTACTGTAGCGTTACTGTAGTATTACTGTAGTATTACTGTAGTATTACTGTAGCGTTACTGACGGCCTTCGTAAAGACAGCAGGAACCTGAAATGCCAAAGTCTTTACAGAAAGTGAAGGAAATGATTTTCCTTTGGGCCTTTGCATGTTGTCATGGATGCGACGCGACTCTGGGGCTCCAATGCTACATTATGAATATCGTCTTTGAACTGCTGTAACGTTCTCGGTTCTTGGCGTACACTTCGAAAAGTTTACGAAAAAGTAAAAAAAAAACAGGCCAATTTTTCATGGGCCACCCTGTAGAATCACATGATCAGATCCTGATCAATACAGAAGATTTTTCTGATCACAACAACTTCCTCATAAATTTACAACTTTATTTCTAATATGACTTTATTTGCTAAAAGCTGCAGTCCCGGTTCTGTTCTGAACCCGGTTCTGACCCGTTCCTGCGTCTGTTTCCCGTCAGTCAGGTTTGTTTGGTTCTGATGGTTCTGTGATTTCAGCTCCTCTGCTGTGTGAGAAACTGGTCCGTCGGCCCGATAAGCAGCAGGACCGGTCCGCCGGGCCAGAACTCCCTGGTGAGCCTCGGTCCAGGCCCGCATGGAGGACGGTCAGAACTTCCTTATTGGGTGAGAGCAGAGCGGCACTGCGGACCTGACCGGTCCAACTTTCCCTTCTTAGGCAGGGAGAGCAGAGAGGAAGAGGAGGAGGAAGAGGGAGCAGGGGGAGGGGGGAGGGGGGGCGTTCCCCGGTTCTCCTCGGACCGTTTTCCCCCTCGGGTCTGGGCGGGTCCACTTCGGACCGCCGAACACAATCAGAGGGCGGGGCTCTTCCTCTTCCTCCCCGCCCACTTTCCCCGCTCTGTTCACACACCGTGAGCACACACACCGTGAACACACACACCGTGAACACACACACCGTGAACACACACACCGTGAGCACACACACCGTGAACACACACACCGTGAGCACACACACCGTGAACACACACACCGTGAACACACACACCGTGAACACACACACCGTGAACACACACACCGTGAGCACACACCGTGAACACACACACCGTGAGCACACACCGTGAACACACACACCGTGAACACACACACTGTGAACACACACACTGTGAACACACACACTGTGAACACACACACTGTGAACACACACACCGTGAACACACACACCGTGAGCACACACCGTGAACACACACACCGTGAACACACACACTGTGAACACACACACCGTGAACACACACACTGTGAACACACACACTGTGAACACACACACTGTGAACACACACACCGTGAACACACACACCGTGAGCACACACCGTGAACACACACACCGTGAACACACACACTGTGAACACACACACTGTGAACACACACACCGTGAACACACACACCGTGAGCACACACCGTGAACACACACACCGTGAACACACACACTGTGAACACACACACCGTGAACACACACACCGTGAACACACACACTGTGAACACACACACTGTGAACACACACACCGTGAGCACACACCGTGAACACACACACTGTGAACACACACACTGTGAGCACACACACAGTGAACACACACCGTGAAAACACACACCGTGAAAACACACCGTGAACACACACCGTGAACACACACACCGTGAACACACACACCGTGAAAACACACACCGTGAACACACACTGTGAACACACACACCGTGAACACACACCGTGAACACACACCGTGAACACACACACTGTGAACACACACACCGTGAACACACACACCGTGAAAACACACACCGTGAACACACACACCGTGAGCACACACACTGTGAACACACACACCGTGAAAACACACACCGTGAGCACACACACTGTGAACACACACACCGTGAAAACACACACCGTGAACACACACACCGTGAAAACACACACCGTGAACACACACACCGTGAACACACACACTGTGAACACACACACCGTGAAAACACACACCGTGAACACACACTGTGAACACACACACCGTGAAAACACACACCGTGAAAACACACACTGTGAACACACACACCGTGAAAACACACACCGTGAACACACACACCGTGAACACACACTGTGAACACACACACCGTGAAAACACACACTGTGAACACACACACCGTGAACACACACACCGTGAACACACACCGTGAACACACACACCGTGAACACACACCGTGAACACACACCGTGAAAACACACACCGTGAACACACACCCTCCTGGGGGTTTCACCGTGCAGAAGTCTTAAACCGGAACTCTTAATTTCTCTAATTTTTATGGGAAAACGATCCTGTGAAAAAATCCCTCAGGTTAATGAGGAGGAGTTTTGGCCCAATCTTCTGATCCTCAGATTTCTGATCTGAGGATCCCAGACTGAGCTCTGGACTTTGACTAGGCCAAGTAGCTGCAGATTAGCTGCTGTAATGTGTAGATGATGAGAGGGTCCAGTTGCTTCCTGCGTGGTTTCTGTGTTCCTTGGTATTAATGTCGGTAATTATCGGCTTCATCTGACTCATACAGCGCCCGTCATCTCCCAGGCCACGCCCCCCGCCGCCCCCCCTCCCCCCCGACCGGCCCGGTCCGGGTGGGAGTTCAGCAGGAAACGCCTCGCCTTCATCCAGCTGCTGCTGCTTTCCCAACATGGAAGAGAAGAATCTCTGCTGACGATTCGCTTCATGTTCGGATCTTCCTGACAAAAACAGACACCGACTCCTGTTTGTTTACCGTTTCTGTCGCTTTACTGTGTGTCACTGCGTTTGTTTAAACAGCTGCTCTCTCTCACACACACACACACATAACTCATGTTAATACAACAAAACTGACACACTGGTTAAACAATCTGGATGGAGTTTGTGGGAAATTTAAAGTGAAAACCAGAAACACGTTCATGCATCTCTGCTGCCACCTGGTGGTCAGGTAGTGTTTTATTTATCTGACTCCATGGTAACCACCAGATAGGCATCATAAACTGAAGATCAAAAGAGACAAAGGCAATTTTATCTGAATCAAATCCTTAAAAATATGATTAATTCATCTCATATTAGAAAATATTCTTCTGGAGTATTTGTTTGTTTTGTGTGTGTGTGTGTGTGTGTGTGTGTGTGTGTGTGTGTGTGTGTTTCTACAAATAAGACATTTTTTCCATGAATATTGAACAAGTCATCAATATTCAATAATTTACTTAAAATAAGCTCCTATTTCTTGCTGAAAAGTTACTTCTGAGCTAGTTTTGTTTTATTTCAGGTGCTCTAACCTATTTGCACTAAAACAGACTTTCTGTTTTTGCAGTGTAACTCCTACATCCTGCATTCACTTGAATAAATAAAAACCAATAACAGAGAATCAAAATCCTGAACCAAACTTCAGGCAATAAAACTAAACGATCAGAGTTAGGAAAATAAAACCCATTAAAATGAAACACTTAAAGCCTAAGAATATTAAGTTACTCAAACAAATAATGACTAATTATTATCCATTTTAGGTAAATTATTTTACTTTTAATCAACATTACATTAGCTTCACTGAAAATTATAATTTTTTGTGTTTATTGTTTTAAGACTCTATATTTGGTGTTTAGATAAAGAGATAAAGACATTTTTATCTGAATCAAATCCTACCAACACTGTCAACCAATCACACATAACCATCTGGTCATATTTTCTTTGAACATTTTTTTTATCCAGGAACACGGTGAATTGCTGCTGGTTTTGGTTCAGAAAACTAAAGCAGAATGGCAGGAAGAGAAGATGAGCTTCTGATATTAGACTAAAGGTCTTCATTTACAAAGTAAAACCTTTGATTATCTTCATAAATCTGCTTTGAGGAAACATTTTGAACAGCTGTAGTATCTCAGCCCGTCCAGCAGGGGGCTCACTTGCTCCTCCAGTTTGGTTTCTTGACTCCAGGAGATCTGAGCGGTTTGGCTCCATCTTGTGGATATTGCTGGATTAAAATGTAATCCCATTCCACTGGGAGCTAGATCATCATCATCATCGTCATCATCATCATCATGACCTGCAGCTGCAGAGCCAAACAGGAAGCGTTTGTGTTTTTCCAGGACATGTGATGGAGGTTGATATGAGAAGATCCAAACTAAAAGAAAACCTTGGGCTCCTTCAGCTGAGAGTCGGACGGAACGTCAACACCGTTTTATTTCTGCTGATCTGGGAAGAAAGGCAGGAAGCAGCTGGAGCGGCGGTCCAGCTGGAGTGCAGCCGTGGAAAACTACAGCAGCGAGGGATGGGTCTCTGCTGTCTGCAGAACCAAACATCAGGGAAGACACTTCCTCCTCCAGAACGGCAGCAAGCAAAAGGTTTTCGCCCCCATTAAAGATGAAACGTGATTTATTACAGGGAAGAAAAACCTCCAGACCAACCCAGTCCAATGTGAGACAGTAATCACCAGCAGGGGGCACACTTCCACTAATGCTCACAACAGTGGAGCTAATTATTTAGCTCTTCTGTTTTTATGGATAAATTATGAAAGTGTACATTTAATTGGCTGTTTTGTAAACATTAAGTTGAATAATGTTTAAGTTTTGGTAATCAAGAGTGGAGGGGACGTGTGGTCCGCTAATGTGCTAAAACGCTAGTAGGAGAACTAATTATTCACTTAGTGTTTTTACTGACTTGGAAATGTTTAGTGCACTTAGCTTGCGCCAAGTTAATTTCTGCTATGTACTAAGTTTAGCATTAGCTTTGTCTAGATACCACAGTGATGGGGCGCTTTAGCATTCAGAGTTTGACTGACCTCTGCAGACGAGTCCGTCCTGCGCGATGATCTGTCTGCAGACGCTGCAGTGCTTCGTCTTCTTGAACGTTTTCACCCGGAACGTGTGAGAGTGGAGCGCCTCCAACTCCTCTGGCTGCAGGACGGGGAGATGGGACAAAACAAGATTTTACATTTTTAAAGAGTTTTGTGAACTAAACTGAGGAGCTGAAGCTTCAGTAAAAAAAACAGGTGGTAGTTATGGCAACCGAGGACATGTAGTGATGATGGCAGGCATATGATCAACTAAACAACTAAACCCTGGGAAAGCCAAAAATAAAATCAACAAATTGTGTTGTCAAAACAACTGACCACAGATTTGCCAGACACTAGCCCCGTTTCCAAGAGCGGAGCTAGCAGGGGCCAAAGAATAATCATATTTAATTCACACAAAGGCATTCAGAGTCATTTCCTTCATAAATGTAAAATCCAATACATACACTATTTTTTGGGATACCGCTCCAAAAGCAGGAAGTGGACTACAGCGCAGGGCATTCTGGGTAAATACAACCAAAACAAACATGCTAGCCTAGCGCTAGCAGGAGAAATTTGTCATGGTTTTTAGTCCTTTTTTGTTTCCATTTGGTGAAGCAGGAAGTTGTATCTTCAGAGTTTTTTGTGTTGTTTCTTTCAGTGGTTCTTGGAGCAGCGCCCCCACCGGCGAGGAGGGGAACAGGTTGCTCAAAGGATTTGGTTGGTTTGACTCAGAGTGAAAAAGTACGGAGCCCCCCAGGGGACATGGGGAATTTTTTTCTTTTGCGTTCCCTCGCAATAATCTACTGATCAGTTCATGCGGTATAATTGATACTGTAAGCCTTTTTTACGGTGGCCACCGTACTTTCTGCTTTAATACAAGCTTATAAGGTTTTTCCATGGACTATTGAGTTTTATAATAATAAAACGTGTTTATTATTATTAACTCTTTGGTGCAAAAAACTGATTGAAAATCGATTTATTTACTGCATGTTTATGTCTGTTAAGGCTCAGATGGAACGGCACAGAAAGCAGCGCTTTAAACCATTCAGACACGAACACAATGGAGACACAATCAGATGACTGATGACCCGCGATAATAACTCAATAGTCCATGGAAAAACCTTATAAGCTTGTATTAAAGCAGAAAGTACGGCGGCCACCGTAAAAAAGGCTTATAGTATCAATTATACCGCATGAACTGATCAGTAGATTATTGCGAGGGAACGCAAAAGAAAAAAATTCCCCATGTCCCCTGGAGGACTCCGTAAAAAAGAACTAAATCTGTTGAAAATTCTTTTTAATTCAGAATTTTTTTTCCTCGTTTGTCAGTTGATGATTTACAGAAAACAAACTTACATCAGTTCACATGAATGAATGAAGTGGTTATTATAGGGAGTGAAGAATAACACTGACTGTTGCAACATTATGAGCTGGTGAGCTAACGAGATTAAACATAACTACAAACTGGACCAACGCCAGGGTTTTTCCACAGATTCCTGTAATTTCTTCTTAATGTAATTTGTGCCGCCCAGATGAGGCTGGATCATCAGATCAGCTGTTTGGTGATAAATCAGCCGTTTGGACATAAAGTTGAGTTTCATCTTTAAGCTGCAGAGCAAATGAAGCTCCCTGGTTGCTATTGCTAAGTTTTCTTCATATAAAGTTTCTAACTGCTGCATCATGTTTCTTTTTTACCAGGTCTGGAGACAGTCCAGTGTTTGTTTTATTCTGGTTGTCATGAAAACAGCAGAAGAGCCGGTCCTCCTCTCCGCCGCCGGCTACGCTTTACTACGATGTAACGCGATTAGCTTAATCTGCTCAGGCTGGAATAATGACCGTGGCTGTGCAGGATGCGCCATGTTGGCAGGAGACAGGGCTGCAGCGCCGGGCGCCACCAGCAGGGGGTGCATTCAGGCTCTGGGAAAACGCTCCCTAAACCCAGATAATCTCATATATGAGATAATTTAATATATTCAGTCCCAGCAGGGAATGAATGTAGTTAGAGTTACCATGTTGAGGGGGCGACCCGTTTCAGCGTCATTAGGAATGATTTATGCATGAAACACATTTTCCAGATTCCAGATGAATTAACTACAACGGGGGAGGAAAAGGGGAGGGTCTCTGCCTGCTTTCATATCCATGGAGACTAAAGAAAACATGAACTGATAGCAAAATAGCAAAAATTAATCACGTGATAAATTAAAACAAACTCAATTTCCGTTTGCATGATTTATTGTTTTTCTCTATGTAACAAAATCTGGATGATCAAAGTGTTCAGTCTGGAGCTTTGCTCTCAGTTTGTTTACAGAGACTTCATTCATTTATCTGTTGTTTTGCTTATTTAAAATGTCTTCCAGTTCCAGTCTTAAATGTTCATTAGAATATTCTTGTGTTGTTATTATGCTGGAAAATGGTCTGAAGTTCAGTCAGTCAATATGCAGCTCAGGAGAGACTGGCACTGTGTAGCCTGCATGAAAACTAAAACTACACCATCCTGGTGAAGCATGGCAGTGGCAGCGTCATGCTGTGGGGGCAGTGAAGCAGGTCAGAGTTGGATGAAACTAAATCCAGGAAGAAAACCCAGAGACTGGAGTGGAGGTTACATACGGCGATAATATGGGATGGATTAGATCAGAGCAGATTCATGTCTTAGAATGGCCTAGTCAAAGTCCAGACCTAAATCCATTTGAAAATTTGTGCACCAACTGCTACAAAATGTAAGCAAGTGTGACTCGCATATCTCAGCAAAGGTCTAACAATAATAAAGTAATTTAACCTCATGTAACTCTATGCAGATTCTCTGTCTGCGCTCATGAAGATTCACTCACCTCCACATGCTGAAAGCTTCAAGCAGCAACTACAGGAAGGAAGGACAAGTTATTTTCTAACTGAGGGGTTTTCGAGGTGTGTGAGAGCTAGCTAACCCAGACTGTCTCCTTAAGGCTGGGTTTAAAGTTCATGCACTGAACCGGGCCAACGCTCATCGCCCGGAATGTTGGCCCGACCCGAAGATCGGATTCGCCACCTTTCACCCAAACTGGACGATTTGGAATTACTCTTGCAGAGAAGGTCCAGCTGTACCTGGTGCAAAATGAGCTCTAATGGGCGGATCATATAATTAATGGTCAGGTGAACCTCCTCTGCAAAAGCACCTTCTAAATTGTCTAGTTTAGGAGAAAGTTGGCGCACGCAGTCTGTGCAGAGTTACAAGAATTTGTAGGGGTTCAACCAAGGCCAGGAAGCCAACATGCTGGAGCGCAGATGGCCTAGTTCAATCCATCAACTATAAACTTAGCTTTACTCACGTTACTAAAAACCAATCTGTTCTGATCCTGGCGGTGAAGTTGCTTAAATGTTTACAGTTTCTGGTGTATTTTTTAAAGAACTCTGGCGCCCTCTAGTGGAGGCGCACATCACACTTTGAAAACTCTGTTCTAACATTTAGGAATCATTTTACAGCTTTAAGCCTTTCACTAAAAACACTGAAAAAGCAACTAAACTTTAGCTAACTTGGCGTTCGCTCAGAGAGACCGTCTGAAACATTTCGTCAGTAAACAACTTTTAACGAAATGCAAAGCGTTTCCTTCCAGTCCAGACAAACATCAGCGCCGCTTCATGAAAGCACCCAGCCTCAGCTTCAGCTGTCTATTCAGCTGCATTCTCACCAACCCCGGTCTCCCAGTTCTCCCATTCACACTCAAACTGAACCAGTCAGGCCCACTGGGAGTGCGAGGAGGGGAGTCACGACCTCCACTGGTTTTGTTTTTGTTTGAATTATTCTGTTTCAGGAAGCAGAGCAGAGTCGGACTTTCCCTGAATATTTTAAAGTTTTCCTGATGTTTTGTTTCCACTTTTTCTGCTTCCTCTCTCCGTTTCTGTTCAGGTCAAATCTTTACATATGGCGCAGAAAGTTCCTGGAAAAACTCAGGAAACTTTCACAGCTCTGAAAGGGAAGCAATACGACTTTGTCTGAAGTTTATCCACATGTGAAATTCTGGGAAGAATTTACCCAAAATGTAGGAAAATGCTTGTGGGTATTCTGAGCATCTCTGAGGTCAGACACTAATGTTGGACGAGTCGGAATACCTGGATTTAATTATTGTGATGAGTGAGCAAACACTAAGCAGTTGCAGAAGATTGATTGTTGTAAGATATTCTGAAAATTAAGTAGATTTACTGTCCAAAAACTTATGAATATGCTTTTAAATTGGTTGAAAAGATCAACACCATTTTATGTCTAACATTTACTAAATCCTAGAGCAAAAACGTTTATTTTGAAGAACAACTTGTGTCTTTCCAATCAGTTCTTGTAAGAAACAAGATTCTCTACTACATTCTAGGTAGGGTGCTAGCTAGCATGGATGTTAGCATGTCATCAGAACCATATGACCTGAGCGCTAACTCAGACTGATGTGAACGCATTTATCTTAGTGAACAAACAATAAGCTAGCTTACTGGTTAAAATGCTGAATGTCCGATACACACAGGTGTTGCCCCATATTCTGTTGCACCCTACACTGTGACTGTAGGAGGCGCTGTTGCATTTTAACACCATGCTAATCCAAACACGTAAACTTTTGTCTTTTTCCTTTTGCGTTTGTTTCCCCACTGCTATGTTTTTATCGTAGCATATTGTTAAAATGCAACAGCGCCTCATACGGTCAAAATACGGTGCAACACCTTTCCTCATCAGGCTCCAGGCACCAACTCCCCGTATCACTGGCATCACCAGCAGCCTACTGGTGAAGCAGCGCTTCCTAAAAGGTGAAGACAAAACAAAGATGGCTTCCTGATCAGACCGGATCATGGACAAAACGGAGCCAGTCTGATTCTGTGATTCATGTCAACTCAGAGAACCAAGTTCACATGCAGCGCTGCGCCAGGACGCCGCTAAGAGGCCGGTGGGACATGATGGGACATGATGGGACATGATGGGACATGATGGGACATGGTGGGACATGATGGGACATGGTGGGACATGGTGGGACATGGTGGGACATGAAGGGACATGAAGGGACATGATGGGACATGATGGGACATGGTGGGACATGATGGGACATGGTGGGACATGAAGGGACATGAAGGGACATGATGGGACATGATGGGAGCCGGTGGGACATGATGGGACATGATGGGACATGGTGGGACATGATGGGACATGATGGGACATGGTGGGACATGAAGGGACATGGTGGGACATGATGGGAGCCGGTGGGACATGGTGGGACATGATGGGACATGATGGGACATGATGGGACATGGTGGGACATGATGGGACATGGTGGGACATGAAGGGACATGATGGGACATGGTGGGACATGAAGGGACATGGTGGGACATGATGGGACATGGTGGGACATGATGGGACATGGTGGGACATGAAGGGACATGATGGGACATGATGGGACATGATGGGACATGGTGGGACATGGTGGGACATGATGGGACATGGTGGGACATGAAGGGACATGAAGGGACATGATGGGACATGATGGGACATGGTGGGACATGATGGGACATGATGGGACATGATGGGACATGGTGGGACATGGTGGGACATGGTGGGACATGATGGGACATGGTGGGACATGGTGGGACATGGTGGGACATGATGGGACATGATGGGACATGGTGGGACATGATGGGACATGGTGGGACATGAAGGGACATGAAGGGACATGATGGGACATGATGGGAGCCGGTGGGACATGATGGGACATGATGGGACATGGTGGGACATGATGGGACATGATGGGACATGATGGGACATGGTGGGACATGAAGGGACATGGTGGGACATGATGGGAGCCGGTGGGACATGGTGGGACATGATGGGACATGATGGGACATGATGGGACATGGTGGGACATGATGGGACATGGTGGGACATGAAGGGACATGATGGGACATGGTGGGACATGAAGGGACATGGTGGGACATGATGGGACATGGTGGGACATGGTGGGACATGGTGGGACATGAAGGGACATGATGGGACATGATGGGAGCCGGTGGGACATGGTGGGACATGATGGGACATGGTGGGACATGATGGGACATGATGGGACATGATGGGACATGATGGGACATGGTGGGACATGATGGGACATGGTGGGACATGAAGGGACATGATGGGACATGATGGGACATGGTGGGACATGATGGGACATGGTGGGACATGAAGGGACATGAAGGGACATGATGGGACATGATGGGAGCCGGTGGGACATGATGGGACATGATGGGACATGGTGGGACATGATGGGACATGATGGGACATGAAGGGACATGGTGGGACATGATGGGAGCCGGTGGGACATGGTGGGACATGATGGGACATGATGGGACATGGTGGGACATGAAGGGACATGGTGGGACATGATGGGACATGGTGGGACATGATGGGACATGGTGGGACATGAAGGGACATGATGGGACATGATGGGAGCCGGTGGGACATGGTGGGACATGATGGGACATGGTGGGACATGATGGGACATGATGGGACATGATGGGAGCCGGTGGGACATGGTGGGACATGATGGGACATGATGGGAGCCGGTGGGACATGGTGGGACATGATGGGACATGATGGGAGCCGGTGGGACATGATGGGACAGGGTGGGACATGATGGGACATGGTGGGAGCCGGTGGGACATGATGGGACATGATGGGACATGATGGGAGCCGGTGGGACATGGTGGGACATGATGGGACATGATGGGAGCCGGTGGGACATGGTGGGACATGATGGGACATGATGGGAGCCGGTGGGACATGATGGGACAGGGTGGGACATGATGGGACATGGTGGGAGCCGGTGGGACATGATGGGACAGGGTGGGACATGATGGGACATGGTGGGAGCCGGTGGGACATGATGGGACATGGTGGGAGCCGGTGGGACATGATGGGACAGGGTGGGACATGATGGGACATGGTGGGAGCCTGTGGGACATGGTGGGAGCCGGTGGGACATGATGGGACAGGGTGGGACATGATGGGACATGGTGGGAGCCGGTGGGACATGATGGGACAGGGTGGGACATGATGGGACATGGTGGGAGCCGGTGGGACATGATGGGACAGGGTGGGAGCCTGTGGGACATGGTGGGAGCCGGTGGGACATGATGGGACATGATGGGAGCCGGTGGGACATGGTGGGACATGATGGGAGCCGGTGGGACATGGTGGGACATGGTGGGAGCCGGTGGGACATGATGGGACATGATGGGAGCCGGTGGGACATGGTGGGACATGATGGGAGCCGGTGGGACATGGTGGGACATGATGGGAGCCGGTGGGACATGGTGGGACATGATGGGAGCCGGTGGGACATGGTGGGAGCCGGTGGGACATGATGGGACAGGGTGGGACATGATGGGACATGGTGGGAGCCTGTGGGACATGGTGGGACATGATGGGAGCCGGTGGGACATGGTGGGACATGGTGGGAGCCGGTGGGACATGATGGGACAGGGTGGGACATGATGGGACATGGTGGGAGCCTGTGGGACATGGTGGGACATGGTGGGAGCCGGTGGGACATGATGGGACATGATGGGAGCCGGTGGGACATGGTGGGACATGGTGGGAGCCTGTGGGACATGGTGGGACATGGTGGGAGCCGGTGGGACATGATGGGACATGATGGGAGCCGGTGGGACATGGTGGGAGCCGGTGGGACATGATGGGACAGGGTGGGACATGATGGGACATGGTGGGAGCCTGTGGGACATGGTGGGACATGATGGGAGCCGGTGGGACATGGTGGGACATGATGGGAGCCGGTGGGACATGGTGGGACATGGTGGGAGCCGGTGGGACATGATGGGACAGGGTGGGACATGATGGGACATGGTGGGAGCCTGTGGGACATGGTGGGACATGATGGGAGCCGGTGGGACATGGTGGGACATGATGGGAGCCGGTGGGACATGGTGGGAGCCGGTGGGACATGATGGGACAGGGTGGGAGCCTGTGGGACATGGTGGGACATGATGGGAGCCGGTGGGACATGGTGGGACATGATGGGAGCCGGTGGGACATGGTGGGAGCCGGTGGGACATGATGGGACAGGGTGGGAGCCTGTGGGACATGGTGGGACCCGGGGGGACAGGCCGGGTCACAGAGGGAGGACATGGTTCCAGACAGGCAGAGAGGACCCAGGAGGCGGGTCAGGGTGGGAACAGCCCCCCCCCTCCTGGGAACTGAGCCCCGTTCCCTTAGAGACCAGGCTAATCCCTGCCTAGCACTCATTAGCACACAGGCGCTAACAGGCAGCAACTGTGTGGACGGAGGCGCATTAATGAGACGACGGCGCTGCCTCACCCTGCCATCACTCCTATCAACTGTTTATATGTTCACGCTGTCAAAACTGATCAATGATCAATATTTACTGATACATCTCTGATTTACTCCTGCACAAAGATTATTTATGTCTAATTTCAAACAGTTTAAGATCCTTCAATAATGTTTTTATTTGGACTTTTGTTACTTTTAGACATATTTTCAGTTTAATGTTTCATACTGACATCAGGAGCAACAACAGGAACCCCTCGTCAACCTGGGAAGGGTTCAAAGGTCATCTCCAAGCTATCTGAAGTCCATCCTCCTCCAGAGAAAGAAAAATAAACTATTACAAATATTTTAAAGAGAAAATTTAAAAAGTTGTAAATAATAAAGCAAAACAATGATTTTTCCCAAGAGGAACACAGATCCAGCCCACCGTCACGGCATGAAGCTCAGAGCGCCGTCTGACTCTACAGGCCTCAGTCAGCAGGTCAAAGGTCACAGTTCCAAAACACAGCAGCAGACCTACAACACAGACGGGGAAAAAAACAAGCTTTCCAATGGCCTAGTCAAAGACCAGACCTTAAAATTAACTGACAGGTTGAGATGGGATCAAAATGTCTCCACAAGAAAATGAAACTTTGTTTTTCACACAGAAACTTTTCTATAAGACCAAATCATTATAATAATGTTATGATGCATGAAGCTGAAGGTGAGAGAGGTCAAAGGTCGCCAGCACTAAGGAGACAGGATTACAAAACAAAATTTCAATCAGGTATTAATTCATTAACTGGTTTCCTTTCTGCCGGAGCCTCATTACATCTCCTTTAAAGGATGTTCAGTTTGACCCGTCCGCCTGGACCAGAACCTGGACCAGAACCAGGACCAGAACCAGGCCCAGAACCTGGACCAGAACCAGGCCCGGTTAGGTAATGTTAAACTGCTCCAGACCCGGACCGGTACCAGACATTCCAGCTGAATAACGTCAGCAAGCAGAGAGCGATCTCACCTCTGATTACGCTTCAAACATGACCTCAGTCAGAGGCAGCCATGTTGGCTGGGGCAGCGGATGACATCACTCAGAAACACCAGTAAAGACGGCTGTAAGCAGCAGGTACTGATTATTTTCACTTTAATAAGCTGATCTGAATTTAAATCTCTGGTTATAACAGAGAACTGCTAGTATTCCAGTGAGGAACCTGAAGTGGAACTGAAGCCCCGCCCCCAGACAAACGATCCTACCTGAGTGGGCGGAGTCAGGAGACGCTGAGGGGCGTGGCCAAGAACACTGCAGCCAAATTAGTGACATTTCCACTTTATCCATCAACTTCTCAGACCGTCTAGCGACTTTTTCTCAGAACATCGATTAGCGAAGCCACTAGAAACAAATCTAGCATCAAAAACTCAACTAGCAAAAACTTTTTCAAAAAGCCATCAGCAAAGGGAATTGTATGGTTTGTTTTATATGTATCACATTGTAATTGTATGGCTATGCAATTCCTGTTAAAAACCAAATAAACAAAGTTTGCAAAAAAAAAAGCCATCAGCAACAAGTGGAGCAACAACTTTATGCAATTTGTGAACCTGCACATTATCCACACTGTTCTGGTTCTGGGTCTGGTGACGGCTCGGCTAAATTCGTGTGGATCCAGTAACGGACAGAAACGTCATCGCAAACGGATCGGACCGGCAGCAGGAAGTGGACCCGGGTCAGAACCGAATCAGAACAATAAAACAATCTGGACCCAGAGAGAGAGAGAAGGCAGCGGCCCACCAATCAGATGCCTGCAGTCATCTGCACTTACCAGCTAGCATGCTAACATGCTAACATGCTAGCTGCCATATGGCTGCATCCTGTCTGAGTCCAGCAGTTACAGCTTTTATTTATGTTCAGATTCTGATTTTAATGCATTCATTCATAATTCATAAAGGACTTTTATTGATTTAGGCTGGTTTTCTACAAATGTTCCAGTTCATTTCATCTACCAGCAGAAATGAAAGTTGATTCATTCTGTGTTGGTTCAGACGGTCTGGCTGTGGCTCCAATTAACTCAACTGGTTCTGTTAACCAATCAGAAGTCTCCAAAAACATGACATCATCATCTGGTATCCTTCATCCCTTAAAGAGACAGTAATCATTCTGGATTTATTCCCCCATTTCTACCAATACGTTTATTAAATCTGATGAGTATTTATGAGGCGACTGCATGTTAATGAGTAAATTAACAGAAACAGAATCATTTCTTCATGTTTCCATGTTTTGTCTTCATTTCCTCTCCATTTCTCATGTTAGTATCCTGGCCTGGACTCAGGTATGTGTTACATAAATCCATATAAAGCAGGATATTAAGCTTCAGCTTCATTTGCTTTCAGAGAAAATCACAGAGATTAGATTTCAGTTCAAACAAAACAAAGCAGCGAACCGATTTCAGAACTAAAGAAAACAAATGATTCCTGCAGAACATGAATGAGAGCGAACTGAGAATGAGACACGTCGAGCGGAGTTCAACATGAAACCATCTGGAGTCGACAACGTCCGTCAGCAGATCCACCGCAGGGGGTCTGAACCACAGCAGAGGTCAAGAAGTCAAGGTCACCTGCCGGCGGATCGGACCCGCCGGGTCAGGAAGAACCAGGCTGCAGCTGACCGGGTCAGCTTTGTGTGTTTTATCTGTGCAGAAACAAACGTAGGACATTTCACAGCAGTTTGACTTGGCCGCTACGTTCTGCCTCTGGCAGCAGAACCCCGACTGGACCAGAACCGGTTCTGGGTTTTCACACCAACAGCAGCTCTGCTGAAACATTCCCATAAAAGGAGTTTAACCCGAAACGCAGCGACGAGCTGCTGGGAGTCACTTTGGGCTTCTTATCGTTTTAATTAAACTCATAACTTCAACATGTCGGGGTCAAGGTGACCGAAAGGTCAAAATTAGTTTTAAATATTAGAAAATGATGTTTGTGTCCAGATATTCTGTCCGTCTCACTCAGACAGGATATTAGAGTTTTTCAGGATATGAATTAGAGTATAACCACAACTGAAAATCTACAAAGATCAAAATAAACCAAAAGAAATATTTGAACCAAAAGCATTAACCAATAAAACAGACAGAAGTCAGATAATAACAGCAGAAAGGCAAAAATTATGTTTCAAGATGGTGGCAGATGGATAATTGCTTTTTTTTTTTACTCAAGGAAAATCTGGAGACAGTTAGGCCATAATTATTCAAGAACACTGCAGATAAATTTACATTTTCACCAGTACTAGAATGTTTATAGCACTTTCAGGTTTTCTGTATGGCATTAAGCCATTAAGTCCAGTTCCTTAAACATCTGAACTTTCAGACAGTCCAGATTTTTCCCCCCATTTTTAAGGCTTTTATTGTGAACGTTTCTTATACTTCACTACAAAGCAGAGGAACAAACTTATTATTCGGGACGTGTTGCTGAGTGGAAGCAGGCCCTCGAACGCAGCAGCCCAGTAAACCTGACAATCTGGTAACAAGTTAAACAGCCAAACCAGGTCAATCTGAATCCAGCATGAATGTTTACTTACGTAGCATTAGCCGCTAACAGCTGATGTAGCTTCCTTCTGCTAGCAGTCAGCAGAAAGAGCCTGGCTGGAACAGTTACGTCCAAAGTGCAGCTACATTTATGAGTTTATGCTCCTGGGTTGCTGAAGTTTCACTGCCTTCCAGATAAACATCAACAAAACATCCTAAGTTTTTTGATAAACTTAAAATTGTTTATTAATGCTACTCTTTACCAGGGTAATCATTAGAACCAGTAACATGTCATCCCTGAAACATGGAAGTTAGTTTATGAACCTGACATGTCTGAGTCACAGCATAGAACCGCAGTACATAGAATGTGACCTATAGACGTTCCCATCAGCTTTCTACTTTAGCTGCCCTGATCCTTGATAAACTTGATCAATGTTTTAAATATTCGTGAAGTAAATTATTTCCCCATAACTTCTTAAATCTTTTAGATTACAGAAGGGAAACATATTTTGTGGGCTTTTTAAATGAATCTAAATCATAATTAGCTTTTGGTCACATGCTAACTGTGATAGCAAAGGCTTAAGGTGAACTAAGGTCATGACACATCTGAGGATTAAAAACAAAACAGTGTGGAAGTGCTCATTGCATGCTAACTGCTGCTAGCAAAACAAGCTAACACCCATCCATTACTCAGCATTTTACACAATCCAGCACTGTAGCAACAAACAGCAGCTAATCTGGGACGGATGCCATGTTGGATTTTCAGGTTGTTCTTCATGAGAATTCTCTGATATTCTGTCTGTAAAGGGAGTTTGTTGTTCTGAATAGTTCAGGTAAACTGATAGCAGGTATGTTACTAACACCACACTTCGTTCTACAGCATCATGTCTTCCATGATGGGCATCCACACGGGTTTAAAGGTCGATCAGGTATGTCTGTGGACCTTGCAAGAGGTCAAAGGGTCAATTACCAGGTCTGGTTTTCAGAGGACAATGAAACCATGTGGAGCTGTGAGAACGAGGGCGATTAGACTCTTCTTACGCAACAAACTATAAAATTACACAACCTTTATGTTCACCTGAGTTGAGAAAGGAGGTCAAAAAGCCTAACTATTTCATTACAATAGGAGTAAAAAGGATAAAGGTTTTCTGACAGGATAACGGTGGAGGTGATGCACGGTTTGATTCAGGAGGGTTGAGACGAATGTGTCCAGTGGAGCGAACACAAAGCTGGGGGTCTGCTGGTGGTGGTGGGAGGACCAAACAAAGCTCCACAAGTTGCATAAATCAGTGGAGCGAAGTGTTAACCTCCCTTATTCTGCTGCTTCACACGTTTCACACATGAAACCAGCCACAGATGAAAAAAATCACCGATCGCCACGATGCAACGAGAGCAACCAGATGGGTCCGATGCTGGATTTAAAATGGGCCCCAAACGTGGAGCGCTCGTCTTACGACCGGCTGGGGATCAAAATAACTCCAGACTGAAAGAAAAGAGGAGCAGGAGAGACGGTCCTGACGACAACAGGAAGCTGGACACAGTCACAACCTGCTTCCATTACAAACGTCCCCAAAAGTGTCAATATTTCACTAATGAAAAAGTTTTTTTACAACTGCGATGTTTCTGTTAACTGAGAAACGCAATTTAAATCACACGACTGAGTTTGTTCAAACAAAAAGTCATTATAAATCCTCCTCCTACTACTTCCTGTCGTCTTCTTCGTCTTTTCCACCAGCAGTAACATCCAGTTGTGGATCACGTGAAAAAAGTGTTTCCATCGCAGCTTTTCAAAATAAACTCATTTCAATGCAGTCAGAGAATCACCTGATCCTAAAGTAGGACAGTTTTTGTTTTTCTCTCTTTCTGCAGACTTCTGCAGGGTTTCCTCATGACTCTCTCTCTCCTCTACTTCTGTTTCTCCATATATTTTCTTTTCTGTCTTAATGGCCATTAAATTTTAAATAAACATTTACATGTAAATCAAAAGGAGCATCATGTGAAAGCCGTAACGTTCACCTTCAGTCCCTCACTAGGCAGTGCTGGGCGTGTTGGGATTTAAAAAGAAAAAGTGATTTCAATCACATCGCTGAGGATGCTGAGCTCAGACGGATCGGATCCACACCTCTGATCACCAGCAGCAGTTTTTGAGATCAAATCCCCCCGACTGACACCTTTCCCAGCCACTTGGCACCAATCTGATCCGGAATAAGGACGACTCCTGAATGTCAACACCTTTAAAAACTCTGGGTTTATTCTGGGTTCATCTCTGAGAAACCTGATAAAATCTCTGGACTCCGTTTTGGCCTTCATTAATTATTCAGTGTGTTTGGTGGGTGAAGCTCTCCTCTGAAGGCTTTGTGTTTATTTTGCGCCGACTGTTTGCCCCAAGCGTCTTGGCTTCATTTCCTGCGTCCTTCAAGCCGTTCCTGCCATTTCCCAGGACTTTTCCTGGATTTTCTTTCTGCTGGAGGAGGAATCAGCGTTTATCCAGGAGCATCCTTTCTGCTGAGCGGAGCCTGTCTGGGTCTTTGAGGCGGTCCGTTTCCTGGACGGGGAACCCAGACTTTGGTCCTGACATTTCCTCGTCGTGACGGATTTAGTGAAATGATGAAATGAAATTTTATTCGAACATGATACAAATATAAAAATAAAATAGTGCACAGTAACAAGGAGTGCATAAGAAAGAAGAGAAAATACAGATTTTTTTGTTTCAGTTAACATATCATGCTCAAAATATAAAAAATAGCAGCAACATGAGCTCCAAACCTCTGAGAATTATGAAATACAATGATGAAACAGGAAACTCAGACCTGATTGTCTCGATAATAATCTGGTTACAGTGAAACATTTAATATGATATAAAACTGATTCATAGTATAGTTTCTGACAAAGTATTTACATTATTACATTTACAGGGTTAAATGATTTAATAAAGTCCATCTGTAGTTCCAAACATATTTATAGGATAGTAGTTTATATGTTAAACTACTAATCCTAGATTACTGTGATAAAAACACTGAAATTCCCTGCAGCTTGTTAATTGTCCTGTTTTAGTGTTTTATGGTCCTAATGGAGGCTTTCAACATTCAGGGAGGTCTTTGTGGGGTGAAAGGTCACGGATCTTCTCAGAACCATCGGCTTAAAGCCACCAAATATGATTTTAAATGAAGGATTTATTCCATTTTCTACAGACATTCATCATTAAGATCCCGCTGCAGTGAAAGTGAACAGAAACTATGAGCTGAAGATGATTATTAATTAAAACGTTCAGCAAGAGCAACTCCCAACCTGAACCTTCCTGGGATTCGTTTCAACCCTGAGTCTCAGTTTTTGTGTTTATTCTGCAGAAATTAGACCAAACAAAGTTTCAGTTTAGGATAAGAACCGTTTTCCAGCTCAAAGAGAAGACCAGAAGATCCTGGAAAACGTAGAATCGTGTTTGGAAAGGAAGCTGAAAGCAAATAGCTGAGGATTAAGTTGAGAAAGGATTTTAAATCAGAGATGTTAAACGATCCGGAGCTTGGAGAGGCTGAGAGGGGGAGGGAAGGAGAGTCCAAATTAAAGAGGCTTCAAACAAAGCTCTGCCTTCCACACGGGGCTCAGATTGAACCTCGCCCCTTTAAGTGAGCCCGCTTTGTCGCCCCGCTCTGATCCAGTCAATCAGTGACCCGCGGCTTAGCTGGGGGGCTTTGAGCTCCTTTACGACCCGGAGCCCCCGCCCCTCCGCCTCGCCCACCGTTCCTCAAAAGGAAGAATGGTAATTAACTGATGAAGAGCTCAGTGAGATTATCCGGCCCCCCGCCGGGCGCCGGCGGTGCGGTCGTGTCCCGGAGGAGAGCGGCCCGATGAGGAGGGACGGATCTGAAAAGGTCCATTCAGACCGGACCGCTTTCATCTCAGAGCGGCGATCAGCGACGGGAACGCCGCTTCACACCCGCACAAACGCAGCGCTCAAAGACGGAATGTCAGACAGAGGTCCAAACACGGGGAGCATGGGCCGGACTGGGCCGGACTGGGCCGGAGCACGGGCAGGACTGGACTGGATCGGACCGGACCGGACGGACCGGAGCACGGGCCAGACTGGACCGGACCGGAGCACGGGCCGGACTGGACCGGACTGGACCGGACCGGACCGGAGCACGGGCCGGACTGGACCGGACTGGAGCACGGGCAGGACTGGACTGGATCGGACCGGAGCATGGGCCGGACTGGACCAGACCGGACCGGAGCACGGGCAGGACTGGACTGGACCGGACCGGACCGGAGCACGGGCCGGACTGGACCGGACTGGAGCACGGGCCGGACTGGGCCGGAGCACGGGCCGGACTGGACCGGATCGGACCGGAGCACGGGCCGGACTGGACCGGACTGGAGCACGGGCAGGACTGGACTGGATCGGACCGGACGGACCGGAGCATGGGCCAGACTGGACCGGACCGGAGCACGGGCCGGACTGGACTGGACTGGACCGGACCGGAGCACGGGCCGGACTGGACCGGACTGGAGCACGGGCCGGACTGGGCCGGAGCACGGGCCGGACTGGACCGGATCGGACCGGAGCACGGGCCGGACTGGACCAGACCGGACCGGAGCACGGGCAGGACTGGACCGGACCGGACCGGACCGGAGCACGGGCCAGACTGGACCGGGCTGGAGCTCAGAGCAACGCTGGTAAAAACGTTAAAGGGTTGATAGAGGAGCCATGCTGGGATGACATCCTGGAGGCGGAGCTTCAGAAATAGCAGGAGCTTCTTAAAGAGACAGAGGCCCAATTTCAAGGTGTTAAGATTACAAAGTAAACGTTCTTTTAAGTCATATTTGATATATGTGGCATTTTTATAACAACATAATGTTATACAAGTGTAATATAGTTACTAATATAGTTTCTTAAACATAAAACTGCCCTTTAAAGCTCAGTCAATGTGAAAAAGTGGTTTAAGTCTGCATCTGTCCTTCAGACTGGAGCAGATCATGAGGATCTTTTGCTCGCCGACAGATTGAAGCAGAAACAATTTTAACCAAAACTCAGAATGAAAACATGAGATGGTAAAAGATTCACACGTCTAATCACGACCAAATCAGAACCAGACCACCAGAACCACTCACTGAATCTAAAACTTTCTCCCCAGGCAGCAAGCAGCAGCTCATTTCAGAGTCCCCACACCGCCGGGGCCCCACACAGCCGGGCCCTCACCCCGCCCCCCGCCCCCGACACGTCGGACCACCCAGAGCATCTCCTGACCCAGCGGCGCCGCTCAGCCTCGGTTCTGACGGATCTCACCCAGAACATGCAGGACAGGCAGACCCAGGTCCGAGCCGCAGGCAGGCTGAGGGAGACGGACGGCATGATGCTTCCTCAGGGTGAGCCCGGCCGCCGGCCGCAGGAAGGTCATGACCCCTCTGGTCCCCACCGTGCTCCGCTGTCCGCTCCGGATCAGAACCAGGCTCCGGATCAGAACCAGGCTGCCTCTCTGAGCCGCTCCGTCAGTCTGAGGGAAACTTTCACAAAGCGTTTCTCCTCCAGCTGGTGGGTTCGGCTGGGGGAGGGGGTGCTCCGCTCGCCCATTTCTCCCTCTCTCTCTCCAGACCTCCAACTCTCACTGCTTTTAATTTCATTCATTGCCCCCCCTCCCCTCTGCACCCGTCCTCTTCCCCTCCCCCTCCTGTTTCTGCGTCCTTTTTAATATTTCATCAGCTCTGCCTCTGTTTGCCCTTCAGATGAACACACGTTTCCCCTGACAACAGGAAATGCAGCCGCGACATTTAGGATCTCAGTTCTGGTTGAAAAAAAAACAAAAAAACTTTCCTTTCTTTAATTTAGAGCGATTAAAACTTTCAACAAAACAAATTCAGGATAGAAAAACACAAGTAGCAACATCTAATATGTGCAGGAAAGAAAATCAGGTTCTCATCCAGTCCGGTCCATAAGTTTACATACACTACCGCTTCAAATGTAAATCTGGATAAAAACTTTCTTTTTTTTCTTACAAATTTCAGCAAAACCAATACAGGAAAAAAATTCAATAAAATATTATGCAAAACAAAAGGTGTAAGAATCTAATGAAAAAATGAGAAGACATGATGGTGAGACATGGTGGTGGCAGCACCATGCTGTGGACAGACGGGGTTAAATAGGAGAGGAAGAGTTAAGATGTTATGCTTCAGATCAAAGCTGATTTATGGGCTAGAATGGCCTAGTCAAAGTCCAGACTAAGCTTCACCTTCAGTCTGTTCAAAACAGGTGGAACCTAAACTAGAAGACCAGAGGAGGTTGATGTACGCCGCACTTTTCAGATTTTATTTGTTAAAAAATGGTAAAAATCCTGAATAATTTTTTTTTTTACTTCAGTTCAGGTTGTTCATAGAATACAGAAAAGTTCTGGGATCTAAGATGAAAAAATTAGAAAAGTGATCAATAATTTTTGTTTTTTTAAAATTGGAGTTGTATTTTTAGATAGACTGACGTTTCCAGATGTTCTCCATCCAGTCGGAGGTTTTCCCAGCATCCTCGTTGTTCGCCGTAAACACACACCCTCCGTCGCCGTAAACACACACCCTCCGTCGCCGTAAACACACACCCGCCGTCGCCGTAAACACACAGCCTCTCAGGTTCACAATCAGCCGCTGTGTTGTATACAGGTCTGCCAGTTTCTCACACACTGTTCAAACACACAGAGCCAGACACACCCAGAAACACACACACCTACATACACACACACACACACACACACACACACACACACACACACACACACACACAGCGTTAATCTGCTGGCATTTCCTCAGCTCCACACTGAGACGCCCAGAAAAATCCTCCTCATGTTTGGTTTTTATTTCTATACGTTTACATGACGACTAAAAAGAAGGCCCAGTCTGTCTGGCATCTTTCAAATCGAGGCTCATCCAGTCTGGTCCATCCGGAGTTGAATTAAATCAAAATCAACTTCGATGCTGAAGTGAAAGCAAAATAAAAACTGAAACTGAGGAGTTAGCATCCAGGTGCTAATGAGCTAATGTTATCAGTGTGAAGCTCAAAGAAACAACTTGACAGAATAATTATTCAAGATATCAGTGATGTCATTCTGACTGGTCAAAATGTTGATAAAATATCCAAAATAAAAAAGTAATCTGGATAAAAAAAACTTCATTATATTTCTAATTCATTTGGAGTCAAACTAACAGTTGTAGAAATCTCTCATTTAGTTTTGCGGAGTCATAATTTGCAAAAGTTGAATCTCATATACATCTTTAATTAGAAATATAAATAAAAATAAAACTTCTTAAATTTACTTTATGACTAGTTATAATTTAGTTGTTAATACCTGGAATATGTTTCAGAAACTCAGTAATTAATTGTAGATATTTATAATTAAGGACAACTTAATGATAAATCTGGTATAATTTATTTAATATCAATTCAACTTAAAATACTTTATTGATTCCCAAAGGGAAATTCAGTGCTGTTTTAACTCATTAATTCAAAAATCTTCAAAGAGTTATTGTGGCTGTTTGTAGCAGTCTGTGTTACAGCAAATTTGTAAAAGCCTCTGACTAATTACTAAAGACTAGTCAGAATGTAATTAGAGATCTGAAATATGCATGTTGTCTAGTCAAAATATAAGATAGATATTAATAAACTAATATGTCTGTTCATAAAACAGTTTCCAATTTCTGGAATAAAAGCTGATTTTATATTAAAATGGCTTGCCATACAACACTGATGTACGGTAAAATAAAATAAAATGAAAACAGATTCTGATAACTGGAACCAACCAGCCGACCCCTAACCTGTTCCTGCACAGCATGTGGTGACAGTAGAGAGGAAAAACTCCCCATTAACAGGAAGACCCCTCCAGCAAAACCAGAACCAGAACCAGAACCAGCAGCCAGTCAACTGGAGGTTTGAGGAAACAGAAGAACTCAACCAGGAGAACTTCCTCAAGTCGTGGCTCCATTGACTTTTTGCGAAGTACCACATCAGAAAAGCTTGACAGAAACAGAAAAGTTCAGAATAAATTTCTCAATTTTGCAAAAAGTTTTACACTCATTTTTTTTGTCTTTTCTTAAACAATAGAGTTAAAGTGAAGATGGAAACATGTCGTAATGACTCAACGCTGCCATCCACTGGTGGCTCTGCGCCTTACCAGAGGCACCAAACCTCGAGCTACAAGCGAGTTATCATCCTCTACTTCCTGTTTATTCCAGCCATGCGCAGCGTCAACATGATGACATCACGCTTTACGAAGCCGGTTTGATTCTCTGAACCAGTTTATGGAAACACAGATCATTTGCATTTTTACGACATTTTAAAAGTTTGGTCAAAATTCGTGTCACAATTGGATGAAACCATAAATACTGTTACTGTAAAAAGCTAACGGTAGAAACAGCTCCTTTAGTGGCTTCATCTAGGAGAGAAACAGCTAAACGGGTTTAGAGAGAGTTAGAAAGCAGAAGCAGGACTCCAATTCTAATGGAAAGTTGGGTGGAAGAAAAATAACCAAGAGAGATAAATGAACAAAGTCGTATACCAGAACATTTCAGATTTCTTTCTGCGTCTTTCTGCTGATGATCCTCATGGAGAATCTTTATTTCCCAGCAGGCCTTGGTACCAGCTTTAGTTACCACGGTGACAAACAGAATCTGGAGGCCATCATGAAGAGGAAGATGATGAAGACGAGCTCAGCAGGACCTCAGCCTGTTCCCAGCCGTGGCTGCAGCGCCCTCTGGTGGCCACGAGGCAAAATGAGCCCAGAGAGCAGCAGAAACAGGAAGCAGTGATGACAGAGGGGGGTGAGGGGGGGATGGAAGGGGGTTGTTGACACAGAGAGGAAGAACCTCCCCACCCCACCCCCCCAGGGACACACCCTGCCCCGCTCTGTCTCCCCTCTGCTGAAACAATGCCCCCCTCAGCTCACATGTGCTGAAACGTTTTCTCTGTCCTCTGAAGGAGCTTCAGCCAACCAGCTCAGAGCTCAACGCCGCCCCCTGCAGGCCGCCTGCAGCCACAGCATGAAGGGAAGCCAACCAGAGCAGAAACCAGAGCAGGAAACTACAAACAGGAGAAAAGTGAAATATTCTTTATGAAGTGGATGTAAATAATATACAAGTTTCCCTTTCTGAAATCAGGGACAAAGACTGAACTGTTTCAAGCCGTAATTTATTGTAATGTTGATTATTATGACCCGCAAATATATCAAATCAATAGAAAGGATGTTTTAAAGAGAAATATTTGGTTTCTGTGAATTCTGTTCACTTTTATGTAATGTTTGGTTGGGGCTCCTTTTGCATGAATTCCTGCATCATCGTCTTCATCGTTGGTCTGGTGTCTCATCTTCCTCTGTACAATACTCCATAGCAATTTCACTAATACATTAATCTGCTAATCTGTTAGCGCTTTAGCCAATTTAACTTCACCTACATTTTTCCACATAAATTCTAAAGAACTAATTTATTTGGCTGTTTTGTAAAATTTCAGATAAATAAATATCAACATTCGATATTTATTGACTTAATTCTTCAAATATTCATGCTCTTATTTTGAAGGTGATATGGACAGTGGTTCCGTTTCCTCTCCTCGTGTTTTCACTTTTTTTCTCAATAACTATTTCATACAAGAAAAAAACAAAAGACAGACAGTAGAGAGCCAGATATAGACATAAACACAGTACCTAACGGAGTTATGGAGCATGTTTATGTCCAAATTAAATCGCTGCTCAAGGGCAGGCATGATAGTGATGGTAGTGATTTAGCGTTAGCTTCTGCTTCCGCTAAGTAGCCTAGCTAAGTGAAATAAATCTAGAGCTGGAAACTAGAGATCAGGCTGAACTTTGACCTTAACCTTCACGTAGAGTCGGCCCTCTATCAGCTGAAGAAGAACATTTCCAGGATCTGCTGTTGTCATAGCAACCTTCCAGACCTCTCAGCTCTTCTGGTTCTGGTTCTGCTCTGCATCAGAACCAGAACCAGAATCAAACCTGAAGAAGCAGCATTCAGCTTCTATGCACCACAAATCTGGAACAAACTTCCAGAAAATTGAAAAACAACCGAAACACTGAGTTCCTGACAGCTGCAGAAACAGAACCGCTTGGATGTGATATTTAGTAGACGATAATAAGCTGAATTTTTAAGATGCTGAAGTTCAAAATGAGCAAAATTCTCACAATATTCAGCAAGAACAAGACAGGAAGTTAACCCTGCATCATAATTCCTAATACTCCAGGCAGATTTCCAGTAAAGTCTGCATACATGTCTGCGTGCGTGTGTGTGTGTGTGTGTGTGTGTGTGCGTGTGTGTCTGTGCGTGTGTGTATGTGTGCGTGTGCGTGCGTGTGTGTATGTGTGTGTGTGTGTGTGTGTGTGTGCGTGTGTGCGTGTGTGTGAGTGTGTGTATGAGTGTGTGTTAGCACAGCGTCAGGGTGGAAAGACGTTAGCGATGACCTCAGAGAAGCAACTGTTGCTCCAGAGAGAAGCTCGACGTTTTCTAGCTGCTTTTAGAAAACAGAACTCTGAACAAACTGAAGGTAAAAATGAAATCATTTCCGTCCTTCAGCCTCTCAGTGCTGCACCGCTGTACCTGGCTGCTGCTGCTCCGCAGCCTCCAAAACGGAAAGATGCAGAGGAAGAACAATTTCGCCCAACTGAAGACAATGTGGAGACACCAGTGAAATCCTCCCATCCCGTCCTGGACCCGTCCTGGACCCGTCCTGGACCCGTCCGGCTCCGCTCGTCTCACCGGGGACAAAAACAGGACACTTTCCATCCAATTAAAGGAAAATTGCGTCTTTTGTCCTGCAGCATCCCTCTGTAGTCCGTCTCTGGATGCAGCGACATTAAGGACAGAAACGGGCGGGGCGGGTTGGGTCGGGCAGAGCCGCCTGATATGGAGCCAGGCACTTAGAGTGATGGGAAAAGGCTGGGGGGCAGTGGGGCGTCTGCACTGCGAGGGGAAATGAAGGAGCCTTTCTACCAGAGCGTTTTAATCTGGAACCGGACCAACTCGCCTGATGGAACCAGAACAAATGATACAGAACTGCCTTCTGACCGAACCCACAACCAACCGGATCAACGTTCTGAGAAAATATTTGATATGTTTAATTTTAAAACATTTTTTACATACAAGATTCCAGAGCTGGAACTAAAGATGCACCGATCCAGTTTTTTCACTTCCGATACCGATACTGATATCTGAGTATCGATTGATACAGAAAAACAACCAAACTGATTTAAAACGTTTACTTTTTTTTTTCAAATACAGACATAAAAGTACTAAGTTAATTTGGTAACATTACAGAACAACTAAATCTAGTTTTCTAAGTTTGGCCAAACATGTAAAAACAAATATAATTTATTCAGTCAGTGAAATCAGGAGAATAACAGCCACTGTAAAATAAAGAAAGAAACAAAATTTAACTGCACAAACATATCTTCTTTCAAATGGTTCAGAAAGTTTAATTAAAGTAAAATAAATAATAAGGCATAGAACTAGACTGAATAGATCTTCATAGATATCCAAATTATTGTCAATATCAGGACCAATACAGATATTAATATCAGATCGGTTAATTTCTAGCTAGAACCTTTGTATGAACACGTTTCGGGTATGGCAATAAATCTGATGCACAGCTGCATCCACTAACATCTGCTAACACCCACCAACATCCGTTAATAGCCGCCAACATCCACTAACACCTGCTAACATCCACTAACACCTGCTAACATCCGCTAACACCCGCCAACATCCGTTAATAGCCGCCAACATCCACTAACACCTGCTAACATCCACTAACACCTGCTAACATCCGCTAACACCCGCCAACATCCGTTAATAGCCGCCAACATCCACTAACACCTGCTAACATCCGCTAACACCCGCCAACATCCGTTAATAGCCGCCAACATCCACTAACACCTGCTAACATCCGCTAACACCCGCCAACATCCGTTAATAGCCGCCAACATCCACTAACACCTGCTAACATCCGCTAACACCCGCCAACATCCGTTAATAGCCACCAACATCCACTAACACCTGCCAACATCCGTTAATAGCCGCCAACATCCACTAACACCTGCTAACATCCGTTAACACCTGCCAACATCCGTTAACACCCGCCAACATCCGTTAACAGCCACCAACATCCGCTAACAGCAGCCGCTTCTCTCAGCCAACCAAGGGTTAATTTCTGCTTCAAACTGATCTGATTGGTCACTGGAAAAGACTATCATAGTTCTAAAAGCCTCTCAGCGAAGCAATGCTAGCCTAAAATAGCATTTCAATGCTAAACATGTAGCAGCTAACACTAATGTCAGCGTCCACTGAAAGCAGACATTTTGGTTTTCAGCTTGTTTGGCTGTTTTTTCTCTCAGCTGCTGATTTTTCTACAGACTCTAGAGTCCAAGTTCAACCAGTGACAGACACCTGAGGATTCACGGCTGGACCGGGTTTCAGAAGCAGAACAAAACCTTCCCACTGTGAAACACTTTTCTCTGAGGTCAGAACCAGAACATCTGGATCAACCGAAGGCAGCTTGATGCACTGGATTTTATTTATGAGCTCAATATAAATGCACACCACACTTTTCAGATTTCTCTGAAAAGTTTGTCACATTAAAATCTCAACAAAACAAACATTTGCAGCTGGAAAGCAACAAAAGAAGGAAAAAAATCACAGAGAGGCAAATACTTCAGCCGGGGCAGAAGAGCAGCGTTATTAGATGATCAGAAAAATGATGACAGTTTAATATCTTCAATGGATTTTTACTCAAATAAAAGCAGCCGTCCAGTTATTGGTAAAAGGCGACTCAAGTAAAAATTACATCACCAGACGGACCAAAATATAAAGTTATGTGAAAAACTTTGATATCTTAAGGACAAATATGAAAAATAATTAGTCTAAATAATTACAAAATAACAACATTAGGCAAAATAAACAATTTTCCCAAATTATTTTGTTTCCATAAAAAGTTATGAAGTTTTAAACTGCAGGTGAATCTTTGGTTAAAAGAAGTTTGTCATTTAGTGAAGCTACACACATAGGGAAGTTTATCAATACTTCATAATAAAATGAAAACTAAAAATGAGTTACTGCAGTAAATGTAACCAGTTACTGCTCAGCTCCTGAACTGAAACAATCCTGGCAAACAGACAAAGAACCAAACTGTTGTCTTCCTGTTCTCTGCAGGATAAACAATGGGTCGGTTTCGGCCGGGTCACACCGGGCCGGCTGAGCGCTCAGCCCGGTTAGACCAGAGGTCACCGGGTCACGGGTCATTGTTCCCCTCAGAACAGGAAGTGACCAGTCACGCTGTCAGAACGTGAGTCTGCCGGTGGTGACATCATCGGGTTAACGGGAACCGACTCAATCAGACGATCCGGTCAGAAAACATCCATAAAAACGGCCATCAGAACCAGAACACCAGAACCGTCCGTCTGAGAACTCGACTGAAGTCCAGCTGTTTTCTCAATATTCACTCATTTCAAACTTCAAACTAAACATTTAGCCTCAAACTAAATGTTTAGTTTGAGACTGAAATACTAAATATTCTCTGTTCAGTTAGCATATTTAGTTATGCTAGTATGCTAACTAACTAAACTGAATATTTGCTAACCAAATATTTACCTTCAAACTAAATCTCCAGTTTGAAGCTAAAACTAGAAATTTATTTAGTTTGAGGTAAATTTTACCCTCCAACTAAATATTTGTCCAAAAGATAGATATCTGGCTTAATAACTAAAAACCATATCAACTAAATATTTACCCTCAAGCTAAGTAACTAGCTAATTATTTAGCCTCCATCTAAATATCTAGTTTGCTAACTAAATATTTAGCTCTGAATATTTCGTTTGGACCTGTGACAATTACAAATTAATGAATAACAGTGAAAATTTGACTTTGAAACATAAACTTTTGCATTTCTTTCCCTCTTAAGACAAACTAAATAACCAAAATTATTGTTATTTTTTTACTTTTTCCTGTTTTCTTGGAGGCTCTTGATTAAATGCAAAGAAAAGCGATTCCAGAAATCTTTTGCGCTTGTTGCTAAAAGAAGTTTCAAAACAATCAAAAGCGTCAGATCTGACGCTGTGTTGTCGGGTTTGACCCCTGACCCCTGACAGACTCACCAGCCAGAGGGACATCGCTGAGTTGGGTCTGAAGAACCAGGAGCCGTTATTCCCTCCACAGATCCAGAGCCGATGGACTGGGAGCGTTGGGACGCACTGGCCAGCACCAGCCCAGCAGTCTGGCTCCTATCCACCAGCTTCCTGAGCTGCATTGTTCCAGCGGCGCAGAAGGAAACACGTGAGCGCCGTGGAAAGCTGCAGTCAAGAGATCACTGCATGGAAAGTGGGAGCAACCAGAGTCGATTGTTTTCTCTGATCTGCTCCAAACGGATAAAATCTGATGAACCCGGAGAAGTCCAACAGGATGGTCCAATCAGACGACAGCAGGTCCAAACCTGCTGTTAACTGCTAGAATTAGCACTTTATCAAGTTCAGAGGACTCCAAAGCATTTACACCACATCCAGTCATTATCCTCATGGTTTGCTAACAGGAAAAAAAAACAGAAATTAGCAGCTCTTGTTGTGTTTGATCAGTTTTTTGAAGTCCAGACTGGAAGCAACCTGATGCAGATTCAAATGTTTCCAACAACATTTTTTCTTTGTCCATTAGACAACAAACTTTATACCGTCTTCAAACTTCTATTTTTATTATTATTAAGAAAATAAAATAAGCCACCTGCCTCATGGCTGCAGACAAACAAAGAAACACTCTGCACAGGGAGGTTAAAGGTCAAGGACGTCCCTCTGAAACCGGGGTTAATGGAAGCCATGTTGGATCCATGGGACATGAACATGGCCGCAGTCTCAACACGACTTTCAGACGCAGAGGAGGCGTTTTCTTCTCTGGCTGACAAAATAGTGGCCATCTTTCTGTTCTGCACACACAGAAACTGGATATTTACCATCTGACATATTTACCATCATATTTACCATCTGACATATTTACCATCATATTTACCATCTGACATATTTACCATCTTATTTACCATCTGACATATTTACCACGATATTTACCATCATATTTACCATCTGACATATTTACCATCATATTTACCATCTGACATATTTACCATCATATTTACCATACAATCTGATCACCAACATAAGAACCAGAGGGGGAACGCAGGCGGACATGAGGCGGTTTGTGTTCATGCAGGTGAAATGGATCCTGAACAACCTGAAACCTGAAGTGAAACCTCCAGGATTCAATCCTCAGAAAGCCTCCAGAAACAGGGGCTTTCTGTGAGCCCAGAGCACTGACTGCCCCCTGCTGGTCCCTTCAGACACTGCAGGCTGTGGCTCAGTTACAAGCAGCGGTGGAAGCAGCTGCTGTTCTTACATAAATAACTGATACCTGATAAGCAGACTAAATTCGTCATGAAGTACGTGAATAAAGATCAGATCTAACGCTGCACACACTCCGGTTCTCACATGTTCTGACCAATTTAACTCATGATCCGACACAGACATGGAGAAAAAAACCAAACCAAACCAAACAGGTGAATCCAGGAGCTTTAAGAGAGAAATGATTAATATGGCTAGAAATACGTTAAGAGACGACAATAATTAAATTCCTTGATCATTTTTTCCTGTATATTTTTGTACAGTTTTGTTTTTTTAATGCTCTGACTGCGACTGTGTATTAATGATTAATCGATTGCTAAATTAGCCGATTATTTCCATAATCACTTCATCACAATTAATCAGATTAATAGTTTCAGCTCAACACCAGAGTTTTATCTCTGTCTCTACAGCCCTCAGTTAGCAGGGTAAAGGTTAAAGGTCATGACCCTGAACCAGTATGGCTGGTCTGAATGGTTGAAACAAGATGGCCGCCGGTCTGAGGTCTGTGAGTGGAGATGCTGAGGAAACCGCCTCAGACGTCTCCTCAGCATCCACCGTAACCATGACGATGGCTCATTGTCGCATGTAATTATTATCAGTAGCAGGAGTTTGAAAAGTTTATTAAGAAGAAAGAAGCAGAGGTCAGGTCCTGATTAGAAGCTTCTCTTCAGTAAAACATCTTTTTCTCATAATTTTAAAATCGTTGTTCTGGTAATTTGCGTCTTTATTCAGCCAATATTATGATTACATTTCAGCATCTGTGACCAATTAATCACAATTGATCAAAAAAAATAATCACTTTTCGTTCAAAAACTTTTTGCTGCCAGATTGTTGAACAGACAGATGAGCTCCTGCACATCTGTCAACATCTGGCACCAAGAGGGAATCAGGTCCACTGAAACCGTTTCCAAGGTAACACAACATCTGCTTTTCTCTTCCAGCCCAGTGACTCTGTGTTCATGTGACAGAAGGTCAGAATGAGGCGTCTGCAAACCAAAAAGAGCTCAGGGTCAAGAAAATCCACTTTACAGTCACTTTGAGACGCCGATGGACCGGCCTGGACGAGGACAGTCCTGTCTCTGTGTCTGTCTCTGTCTTGTTGGACAGGGACAACAAGACAGAGACTTGCTGTCCCCGTCTTGGGACAGGGACTTGTTGACAGGGACTTGTTGAGACAACAAGTCCCTGTCTTGGCCTGACGTTTGCTTGGCCTGATGTGGGATTCCTCCTTCCTGATGAAAGAGCCGCAGCGGTTCGGTTTCTGACTGCAGGAGGCAGGAAAAGACGGAGAGGAGTCCCAGACTGACCGGACCGGACTGGAAGCAAAAGCTGCTGCTGGACGATCTGAGGCCAAATAAAGGCAGAACAAAACGCTGTGCTGCAGCTGCTGCAGCTGCTGCTGCTTCATCCTGACTCTTCAGGTTTTGTTTCAGGAAATATTTTACCTCCAGCAGGATTTTCCTCCTGAAATTTGGAAATTTCTTTTTGAATTGATTAATGGTCACAGTAATCAACGGAATAACTGTTTTAAAATAATCATTAGCTGCAGCTCTACATTCATGATCAGTTACCATGACGATCTGTCCTCTTAAGCGCAGCTGTTCCCGGCATACGACAGACCAAACAAATAAACCTCGTATTAGCTATGCACTTCATTGAATTATGGTTTAATTTAACTCAAAGTTTAAAAAATCCTGATAAAAAGTTATAAATATCCTCTTCATGTCCTAATTAAAGTATCTGGAGTGGCTGTGCGTTCCCAGCTCCGTTGGCTCCACAGAAACACCGACGTGCCAAACTCTAATCTCACGGTCTAATTTTAATCTGCACTTGTGTTTCAGGCATGGCAGCACCGCGGATTAGCAGCAGTAAAATAAAAACACACCAAATGACAGAGACAAAGAACGCAGCGGGAAAGAGGAAGAACAGGAGAAAAGGAAGAAAGGAAGGAGAGAAAGAGGAGAAAGGAAGGAGAAATCAGGTGAATGTAGATAAGCTGCTCCTGATAACGGCTCTGTTAAAGTAACGCGTTCTGTTCGTTCCAACACCTTATCTAAATATACGACTGTTTGCTCCATCGTTTCTGTCAGACTGTGAGGTCAGAGATAAAACCTGATGGTCTGTTCAGTAAACCAAAGCTTCTCCAGCATTAAATACCTTTTATTATCCAAATTAAACAATAAAATATTTTAAAATATATCATTAAGACACAGAAAGACTGAGGCAGAGCTGCACTTGGTTATGAAACAAAGACTGAATCATTCTGTCTAGTTTCCAGATGATATTTTCACAATAAAACGACGTTCTGCCACCGCCGAGACGAGAGCAGCACAGTGAGTTCTCACACTGATGGGAAACGGCGCTGGAAAATACTTTCTGTCATTACATCGTTTGGAAAAGCCGCCAGTCACAGAGCAGCAGCTGCACAGGACGACGAGGAGCTGAGCAGGTTGAGTTGGAACAGATGGAAACGAATCCATCCAAAAATCTACTGGAAACATGACAGGCAAACGATCGTTACTGAGAATCATCCTAATATAACTCTAGAAATGAATACAGCAAACCAAGGCTGTAAAATAATCACACAAAAATGATTAAAAGGGGCGTGCTGTGGTGGCGCCGGGGTTCAGCACAACCCACATATGGAGGCCCTAGTCCTCCACACAGCTGTCGCAGGTTCGATTCGCAGGTTCAACCTTTGCTGCTTGTCTTCCTCCATGTCTCATTACCCACTTTCCTGTCAACTAACCATCAAATAAAGGCCACTAGAGCCAAAAAAAAAAACGATTAAAAGAAAAATTTAATAATAAAAAAGAGGAAAAGAAGAAAAACATGAAGCAAAAGGGAGAAAGTGGACAAAAAAAGCTAAAAAAAATTTCAAAAAAACAAGAGAAAAGGAAAATAGGAAATAAAACAAATGGGAAAGAAGAACAACAGTGGAAAAAATATAAAAAGCCAAAATGGTAACAAATCTTTTGAGTTTCTTTTCATCTGACATCAAACAAAAGAGAAACGTGATTCACTTTAAGCACAAAAACAAAAACATTTCCATCTGTTTTCTCACCAATTATCAGGAAAAGTCCTGAGAAAATGTGAAGCTGAACTCCAGGATTTTAACTCCTGCAGAGCAGCAGCCTGAACTGGACAGAAGGGTGATTATCTGGACCAAGAGAAGAGAAGTGATGGAGACCAGAACCAGAACCAGAACCCTGTGAAATATCTGAATATTTCACTGAACAAATGAAGCTGCATGAGGATAAAAACAGAGAAAGTTCATAATGACGCTGAGAGACAGAGACCCTGAAGGGAGGAGGCTGTGATGTCAACATGATGAACTTATGAGTGTTTGAGCAAAATTAAATCATCCAACTAATGAAAAACAGATGCAACAAATTCCAGACATGTGACTTTAACCCAGCAAGAATCAGTCGGTTTCAGCTGAACGTGGCAGAGCGGCGCCTGGCGAGTTAAACACACGAGCTGCACAGACTGGTGGGGTCCAGGAGGCTGATGTCACGACAGACAGACAGACTGATGGACAGACAGACGGACGGACGGACAGACTGATGGACAGACGGACGGACGGACAGACTGATGGACGGACAGACTGATGGACGGACAGATTGATGGACGGACGGACTGATGGACAGACAGACTGATGGACGGACAGACTGATGGACAGACAGACGGACGGACGGACAGACTGATGGACAGACGGACGGACGGACGGACAGACTGATGGACGGACAGATTGATGGACGGACGGACTGATGGACAGACAGACTGATGGACGGACAGATTGATGGACGGATGGACTGATGGACAGACAGACGGACGGACGGACAGATTGATGGACGGACAGATTGATGGACGGACGGACTGATGGACAGACAGACTGATGGACGGACAGATTGATGGACGGACGGACTGATGGACAGACAGACTGATGGACGGACAGACTGATGGACGGACAGACGGACGGACGGACAGACTGATGGACGGACAGATTGATGGACGGACGGACTGATGGACAGACAGACTGATGGACAGACGGACTGATGGACAGACAGACGGACGGACGGACAGACTGATGGACGGACAGATTGATGGACGGACGGACTGATGGACAGACAGACTGATGGACGGACGGACTGATGGACAGACGGACTGACGGACAGACGGACTGATGGACAGACGGACGGACGGACGGACAGACTGATGGACAGACGGACGGACGGACGGACAGACTGATGGACAGACAGACTGATGGACAGACGGACGGACTGATGGACAGACGGACGGACAGACTGATGGACAGACGGACGGACGGACGGACAGACTGATGGACAGACGGACGGCAGACTGATGGACAGACGGACTGATGGACAGACAGACTGATGGACAGACAGACTGATGGACAGACGGACGGACGGACGGAAAGACTGATGGACAGACGGACCGGCGGACGGACAGACTGATGGACAGACAGACTGATGGACAGACGGACGGACGGACGGACAGACTGATGGACAGACAGACTGATGGACAGACGGACGGACGGACGGAAAGACTGATGGACGGACAGACTGATGGACGGACGGACGGACGGACAGACTGATGGACAGACGGACGGACAGACTGATGGACAGACGGACGGAAAGACTGATGGACAGACGGACGGACGGACAGACTGATGGACGGACGGACGGACAGACTGATGGACAGACGGACGGACGGACAGACTGATGGACAGACGGACGGACGGACAGACTGATGGACGGACGGACGGACGGACGGACAGACTGATGGACAGACGGACGGACGGACAGACTGATGGACAGACGGACGGACGGACGGACGGACGGACGGACAGACTGATGGACAGACGGACGGACGGACGGACGGACTGATGGACAGACGGACGGACAGACTGATGGACAGACGGATGGACGGACGGACAGACTGATGGACAGACGGACGGAAAGACTGATGGACAGACGGACGGACGGACGGACAGACTGATGGACAGACGGATGGACGGACGGACAGACTGATGGACAGACGGACGGACAGACTGATGGACAGACGGACGGACAGACGGAAAGACGGACGGACGGACGAACAGACTGATGGACAGACGGATGGACGGACGGACAGACTGATGGACAGACGGACGGACAGACTGATGGACAGACGGACGGACGAACGGACAGACTGATGGACAGACGGACAGACAGACTGATGGACAGATGGACAGACAGACTGACGGACAGACGGACGGACGGACAGACAGACTGATGGACAGACTGATGGACAGACTGATGGACAGACAGACAGCCTGGTGGGGGGGTTAGGGAGCTACTGACTCAGCTACCGTCACAGAGACTCATTTATGTAGACTTTATTGTCAAGCTCATTTCCTGGGAAATCAATAGTTTCTGTGGAGCATTAAAAGGTTGGTACATAATATAATTTTTTATTATTATTATTATTATGTTGGCCTCAGAGAGTCTATTACCTTCCTTAGCAGTTATGTGTCCATCCAATTGTTATATGAACTTTTAAAATGCTGGGAAAATGGAAATACGAATGAGGCATGTTTCCATCTGCTAGCTGAAGCAAATCAACCAGATGTTGATGCAGGGGTGGGCAACTCCAGGCCTGGAGGGCCTCCTGCAGCTTTTAGATGCATCTCTACTTCAACACACCTGAGTCAAATAATGAGGTGGTTAGCAGGACTCTGGAGAACCTGACTGCACTGAGGATGATTCAGCTGTTGGATTCAGCGTGTTGGACCAGGGAGACATTAAGAGCTGCAGGTCACCGGCCCTCCAGGATCAGGATTGCCCAACCCTGTGTTGATGCTACACCAGCAAGAAACAGGAAGTAGAGGTAGCAAATGTCTTGGGGTGGGAAACTTATTCAGCGAATGAGTTTTCATCTCCTGCTTTAGAGCTTTAGCTCTTTATTGGAAAAGCCAAAAATCACCTCAGCTAAGCAAAACAACTTTTAAATTTTGTAAAAAATTGAGGCAGTTATTTTTAATTTTCTGTTACATCAAACTACTTCAAAATATGCATAAAAACATTGACTGAAACACTGCTAATCCGCTAATCCACTAATCTACTAATGTGCAGAGCTAATTCTTCATTTAGCGCTAACTTTGAAAATGTTTAGCACACTTAGCTTCCCATACATACATTTTCCACACAACACTAACTAAATCGTTAATTGTGCTAACTCTAAAGTGCTAATCATAAACATTAGTTATGCTAACGCTAAAGCACTATACCAAGATAGTAATTAGATAATGCCAAAGCAATAATTTCAAACATATTGGTAGCCACCATGTGCCGATAAAATGCTATGTATCATCAGCACGTGGTTATGTTGAAGTTAGCAGTTTAGCATTAGCTTGTGCTAAGTGTTTTTATGGGACATTAGCATTATCTGCTGCTACATAAAGTATTTTTATAGCGCTGTAGCATCAACTTCAGCTAAATACGATGTTTTGAAGTGCTTAACATTAGTGAGCTACTCTTTACGATTAGCATATTAGTGTTAGCGCAGCCACAGTTTCTTACAGCAAAGCATCCTCAGATCATTTCCCTCTCAGTCCAGTAAGACGCGCATGCCGGTGTGAATACCTCTGGAATTCCTCTGCAGCATCGGAATGTGTTGGTGTGCAAACCGCTACGCTGCAGGACCAGTGAGGGCGAAGCAGCAACAATGATCTGCCTCAGCTTGTTACAAGGCTTGGTGTTCAAGTAAAGAGAGAAAAATAAATCCTGGGGTCTTTCTTCGCGCTGCATTCAGAGGAAATGTAGCACGTCAAAGGGGAGATTTATTACGTCCCCAAAGAAAAAAACTTCTCCTGATGATGAAAACATGATTGGGTGACGTGGGAGCCCGACTAACTCCTGCTCCACCGTGACAGCAATTACCCTCACGGCCCCGAAGCATCCGACTTTTCATGAAAAAGTCCTGAAAGGAAGAAAAGGGAACCACGAAAAATCAACAAAGGACATTTTGGAGGAAAAGGGATGAAATGTGGGTGAGCGGAGCTGCCTGTCCATCACTGGGAAGTGCACTGAAAGGCTACAAAAGCCCCCAGAGAGAGTCTTTGGGGGGGCTTTTCAATGTTGCCAAGACCAAATGCTTCATCGCCCTGCCAAGTATCAGAGAGAAGACAAGAAAATTCCTCCCACACATGGAGAAAAATCAACAAAACTGGAGGACAAAGGCCACTTTCAGAGGAACACAAAGCCATAGGAGCCGCTGGTAGAGGGCCAAACAGAGTGTGTGATGTAGCAGCAATGCAAGGAAGTTTCTGATTTACATTTTAAAAAGCAGACATCACTGTGACTGAAGTGAACATACAGTCACTTCATGTCTTAATCCATCATCTGACCTCCAGCCTGCTGAATCAGAGTCACTTTTAGCAGCTCAATGAAGCGTCTTTATTCCTCTGATTCCACAGACTTCCTGGACGATGTTCCGCATAAACGACTCGGCCAAACAAATAATCCTTCATCGGATTCTCCGATCCCATGAATGCAAAACAGCCGAGTTCGACTCCGAGAGCAAATCCAAACTCATCGAGTCGACGCTTCCTGTTGGTCTGAGATGAACTCATTCATCTCATCTAAACGTAGCAGAGATTTACCGCCTTCACACTGCCTCCATACTGCCTTCACACCGCCTTCACACAGCCTTCACACAGCCTCCATACTGCCTTCACACTGCCTCCATACTGCCTTCACACTGCCTCCATACTGCCTTCACACTGCCTCCATACTGCCTTCACACTGCCTTCACACTGCCTTCACACCACCTTCACACTGCCTTCATACTGCCTTCACACCACCTTCACACTGCCTTCATACTGCCTTCACACCACCTTCACACTGCCTTCATACTGCCTTCACACCACCTTCACACTGCCTTCATACTGCCTTCACATCACCTTCACACTGCCTCCATACTGCCTTCACACCACCTTCACACTGCCTCCCTATTGCCTTCACACCACCTTCACACAGACAGCGCTGTTCTATGATTGTAGAAAGACGTGAAGTATAACGAACCTTTTCGTTTAACTTTCTTTTTAGCATCCCGTCTGTTTCCAGCTGATTTGTCGGTTGCCTCCCCCTACTGGTCTGGAGGACTTCTGCTTCACTGGAGCGAGTTTACATTCAGCATTTTTCCGTTTGCTTTCACTTTTCTGTTGGATTTATTTTCGTGAGAATTGGAGTTTCCATCATTCATGTGTTTGTGCCACTTTGCCACCGTAGTTTTAACACCTATCAAAATAAGCAATCAATCAGTTAATAATGATAAATTAAAATGATAATTTCCATTTGGGTAACAGTCGCTATGGAGACGCTCCCCTTTAATGTCATTGAAAAGCCGCCATTTTGAGAAACGCTGCAAACATTTCACACCCAGCTCAAACTTTCTGCCACTCTCACCTGTTTTTCCCGTCTAAGGAGACGGGAAAGAATGATTATTATTTTTTTAAATGCAATTTTGGTTACAGAGAGTTCTTAATCCATTTTAATTATTGTTGTTTTCTTTGTTTATTTTGGATATTTAAGATGTTTTTCAGTTCCTGTGTTAAATGTTTATTATGAATTAAAGATTTTTGCTCTTTGATTGGACATACTTGCATTAATAGGCCACTATTATTTTTGTTATTATTGTTATTATAATAATAATAATTATTATTAAATGGTCTCAAAATGAAAATATTATTTATTGCAACAATTTCTGGGACAATGTATTGTGAATCACAATCTGCTATGACAGACCTCATGGTGACTCCTCAGTGTAAACTCTGGGCTGTTCGGTGGCCATTAATGAAGCGTTTTTATTACCCTGGAGAAATGATTTCTCTCATTTCCACACATCAAAAATCTAAAACCAAAAACTGAAACATTTCTCCAGAGGTCGGTTAAACTTGACCTCTGAATCGTCCCCCCCCAGCAGACCAACAGAGGCGGCGTTGTTCTGCGGCGCGCGGCCACTCAGCGCCGCCGGGCCGAGGGGAACCACCGGCCTCCCAGGGACGCTAACAGAGGACGCTCTGTGTGCCGAACGGTAAAACATCCGTTGGAATGCAGCGAGGGCCGCAGGTGACTGGGAGTTCACTTCATACCTTCATGTTCAACCCAGGAAGCCCAAACCGCCCAAACCGCCCAAACCGCCCGCCGGCCGCCTCGCACCGCAGTGGGAAACTCAAACTGATGGGAAACATGAACACATGAACCTTCAGGTGTTTCAGGCTGTTTCTCCTGATTACCAAGCTACGTTCAGCCATTCAGTGACTCCCATCCATCAGATCCAGCCAATCAGAGATCCGGTTCTGGAGGATCCACGTCCTGGATGATGGAGCCTCTTCTCCAAGGCACAGGAACCTTCAACCATCTCCTGATCCGATCTCTGATATTTGAGGCACAACTCGATTCAAAATCCATTTTCAGTTATAAACGATTATTGATAATGATTCCATCTTCAATCTATCGGTGAGTGAAGGATCCTCATGATCTACTCCAGTCCGCTTTACGAGTCAGAGACATTAAGGTCGTCCTCCATTTTGTTTTAACAAAGCGTTCAGCGAGAGCGCCCCCTTTCTGCAGCCGGACTCCTCTATGGACGACGATGCTGTAATTTCCATCCAGGAGTTTTTAACAACATGATAGTCTTTGTAGTTGTTTAGTGAAGAATCAATAAAAATGGACATAATTCCAGAATCAGGACAGTGGAAGCAGATTAGTTGAAGAGAAATATCAACATTTCTGCATGAAAGACGGCCATTAACATTCTGACCAATCACAACACGCCTCTGCACCAGAGGGAGCGCCGCAGCTTGGCTCCGCCCATTAGCGTTGTTTCCAAAGTTCTCAAGCTTCATTTTCAACTTTGAACACGATAAAAGTTCTGTCCAGATCAAACGATGACTGCATGGCGACTTTTATGACTTCTGATGTAAAGCACTTTGACCTGTATTACTGTGCTAATAAATCTGACTGACTGACTGACTGACTGACTGACTGACTGACTGACTGACTGACTGACTGACTGACTGACTGACTGACTGACTGACTGACTGACTGACTGATTGATTGATTGATTGATTGAAAGGTCAATGGAAAGAGCAGATAACATCTCTGCAGATCCCACACATGCTGGACATGAACTATTTGGACTTTGACCTGTTTGGACTTTGACCTGCAGGGCGGCGCCACAGACACAGTTTCTTCCCTCAGACCATCCATCTCTATTATTTATAAAAATGTTTCTGCACAATCTTGACCATTCAAGCAGATTCTGATAAAACAACCAAAACTGCAGAAGAAGAAAATGTTGAGGAGGTGAAATAATTCTCTAGGATTTTATTTACAGTTCCATCCAGTCGTCTTAAGATTTTATTTGACAAGTTTATTGTTTTAATGTTGCTATGAATTCAATGACGCAGAATAATTAAGCTCTAAAACATTTTTATAAGTTTTCCTTCAGAAAGTTTGTTTTTATTTTTTAAGTCTCCATCTAAACAGGATCCAGCTCCATCATTAAGATTTTACATTCAACTCGATTCTGACTTCACTTTCTGGTTGTAAAACAAGAAAAAATATAATGAAAACTCCAGTCTGCTGCATTTTAATAAACTCAAGCAGATATTTAAAGGCCGAGCATCAAACCTCCATCAGAAAATAACTGATGCAAATTTAGTACAATATAAATAACCTCCATAAATAAAAGTTAATGTTCATTTTGCTCAGACAGGAAGCGAGCAGCAGCAGCAGCTTGTCCTCCGATCAGCAATCGGTTTTATTTGAATGATCAGCTGCTCAACATTTGACACCAGAGTTTCAATCTGCTATTCTGAGCTGGGAGCGGCTCGCTCAAGTTTACTACGGAGCAGAAACAAGAAACAATATGCAACTGTTAGCATCAGAATCAGCCTTTAGCTCCATTTAAAGCCATAAAATCCAACAGCAAACCCAGATTTATTGATCTGATCTAAAAGCCGTTTCCAGTCCAGCTCTCTGCCGATGGCCTCAGCCAGCTGTTTGTCGGCATGCAGGACCCTCACAGCTTCGCAGCTCTGAAGGAAACACACTGAGGAATGCTACACACACCAACACACACTGAAACAACCTGTGTATTGTTGGAGTGGGAGTCCATCATGTGCAGCAGGAGAAAAACAGCTGAGAGCAAATCTGAGAAGCTAATCTGCTTTTTAAGATTGATTATTGAAAAATAAAAACAAATTAGGAATTACTTTTATAACTCTTTTTATATTCTTTTATTAACTTTTAGAGGCACCCATCTCATTTTACCCAGGAAAACAAACTTAGAGGTTAAATTATTTTTTATTAGAAATCTAAACTAAAGTTCTGAATAATTTTGGGTTTAACTCAGTGACTCAGGTTTTCACACCCGCATTTAAACTGAAATGTTTTTTCCACCTTCAAAGTTTATTTATCCTGAACAATGCAACCAGTAAATTGATTTATTTATAAATCATAAGAGGAGGAAATTAATTCAAACCCTGAAATAACCTGACTGTATACATTTCTAAAATCAACATTTAAAGAGCAACTAACCTCCAAATTAAGTTAGCTTTTCTTTTTTTTTATAATTCTTTCCTTTCCATCTTTGTTTTTTGTAAATTCTGACATTTTTGTGTAAATTAGCTTTATTCTGATATATTTTTCCCTGAAACCGCCACAGTGCTGCCCTCTTTGGGTTGAACGGTGGTTACTGCAGTTCAATTTTCCGATTGGTTCCAGAGGTGCGTATATTCAGGTGCGTTAAAATAGTCCAGAAATTACGATTCTTCTCTGTAAAGTCTGAAAATCAGCACAACTCAGAAAAAACTGAAGAAAGTCTGAATGGAACAAGGTTTAAACTTCTGTGGAGAAAAGAGACTTTCAGCTGCTTCCATCCACCACTCCGTCTTATAAAATATTACAGAGACATTTTTGCAGGAAAAAAAGGAGTTGTGATGTCATCAGAATCAAACCCCAACAAGTTTGGTATTCAAAACGTTGCATCATAACTCTTTGGTAGCTTCTAGTAAAGCAAGTAAGTAAACCTGTATGTGTATGGTATTTTAAGATAAAAGAAATGTCTCACCATAAACTACTTAAACAGTCCAACAGCCAAGAGGAGATGTTAAAAAACAAGAAAACTCAATAAAAAACAGGCAGTATTATGTATATTCCAGCCACATAGGATCACTTTATAGCACAATAAAGTAATTATGTTACTTTATGTGGATATAAAAATGCTCTATATATAAAAGATGACTCAGAAGAAAGTTGGTATTTTGAAATTGGGTCTCTGTCTCTTTAAGAACCTCCTGTTCTCACCAAGTAGGAGGTTCTTAAAGAGACAGGCTGCGCTTTGTGTGTGCTCCATGACAACCTCTAAGGTTACCATGGAGATCAAAGGATTTGTCAAATAAGAATGAAAGAATCAAAGCAACCCTCCATGTATGTTTATGATGAGGGAATAACAAAATAACATGATATAAACCTCAAAAAAATGTAGATTTCACAGGATACTGCCCCTTTAAGGATCGAGGCTCAGGAGAAATCTGGCAGCAGATTTTCCACAAAGAGAAATTATTCCAACTCCTCTCAATAATCCCTACTGGGATTAGATGTGTATTTGTAATAAAATGAACCAAAGCTTTTCCTCCTGATGTCTTCAGGACTCACTCGTCTCTCTTGTTGTTTTTGGATAAATTGTTGACCAGATATCATCTGTCATCCAAACATCCACATATTTATGTTTCCATGTTAAAACAAGCTGAAACACGGCAGCGCCGGTCAGAGCAGCATTCCCACCAAACCCGGCCAGACTCCGGATCCCTGCTGGGACGTCAGCCGGGTTTATCGCTAACCGGACAGAAACAGCAGCTCTGAGCTGAACCGGCTTCACCTCCTGCTGCTCTGATGGACGACAACGTAGCTGAACGCCACGAGAAGAGACAGAGAAACATCAGAGAATCAAAACAGACGTCTGTGTAGGAGGAGAGGAGCAGATACAACCCAAACCAGCCCAGGTCCTCCAGCTGTGATCAAATGGATCTGTGATCAGCTGCCTGCTAACTGCTGCAGACAGGAAGTGGGACTCTTCCAGCTTCCTTTCATTAAGGTGAACAGTCTACCTGGTCTACCTGCCTCCCACACAAAGGCAGGGTTAAGATGGAGGCATTAGGTACTTCAGATGTTCCCCAGCTGAAAAATGACTCAGTTCAAGAACCTGGAGACAGTCTGAGGAGAAAAACCTATGATTTGACCGGGAATCAGAGACGAGATGGACTTAAAGTTTTATTATTCTTCCACGAACAGGTTAGGATTGATCTATACCATACAGCTTTGAAAAGCAGAAGTGTAGCCTCCTGCACAACCAATCAGAATGCAGCAAGTGGTTTCTGGATGGCAAATCAACAACAGAACACTTCTCTTGTGTTTTCCAGCAGCCATTGTGCAGCGCATACAGTGGGAAAACCAGTTGATGAAACGGACCAGGTTGCCAAGTAACGGGCGGAACTCCACTGTGGTTGCTAGGTAACAGAGCAATGTGACTCAGTGATCGGGTCTTTTTCCAGACACCAAAAAATCTGTAACTTATTGCCCAAAACAACTGACTCTTAAAAACATTCCCATTTTTAATGAGTTTCTTTAGGACACCAGTCACATAAAGAAGTTTTATTTACATCACTAAGCTGCTCATGGTGACTGTATTTAGGATTTATTGAGGCTTTCAATGAACAAACAGTGGATAAAACGGTAAAAGTATGAATCCTAACAACAGGGACAGTTTCGGGGGGTTAAGCGTCATTAATTGAAACCTATCGTAACAATAAATCAAAATTCTCATTATGATCAAATTTATCACGTTGAATGCCCACCACTACATGGGAACATGGTGTTTCTGCTTAAAGGTTCAAGAATTGGACTGGAAAGCAGTTAAGCTTTATAATTTAAGGAAAACTTTATAAAAACCAGATGACCAGATTAAAAATGGCTTTCCTGAGACTTTTGCGGCTTCCTCACCTCTTTCTTCTTCTCGTCCTCATGCTGGTAAAGGGGCATCTGCAGAAAGTCCTCTTCGCAGCAGATGAAGCTCACCGTGCATCCCATCCGAGCTCCTCCACAGACCCATCCAGCAGAGCGGCTTCCTCCCGGCCTCTCGCCCGGCTCCCTGCGGCTCCCAGCGGCTGTAGGCGGCCAGGAGTCAGGACCTCATTGCGGCCGAGCTGCCCGCGGCCTGCCCGGCATCACTGCGCTGGAGAACCCGATCAGCCCTGCGGGGAAGTTTCCAGGTGTTCCGCAGCTGCTCCGCCAGTCTGACGGAGCAAACAGGTAGTCTGCAGACTGAGGCTGAAGCGACACTCACTCACCTTTACGCGTGTCCCAACAAGCCGCTCTCTGATTGGCTCTTCGGGCTGTCGCTCAGGATCAAAGCGCACATGTTGGAGAAGTTTTAAAAAGCTTCTGGTTACTTTAATTACCAGCTATAAAACTAAACCACGTTCCTCTTTTCATATTTTAAACTCAGCGGCATCTGTTAGTCTGGACTCAAATATTTACTGCGAACATTTGGCTCTGAAGTTCAACGGCTTTTTGATGTAGTAACACCGCCCCCTGCTGTTTGCTTTAAAGCAAAGCAGGTATACGAACGTTACAGTCAAACCTGAGCAACAATTTGGATTATTTAGCCATGAGAGAAAGAATTGGGGATCATTTTTCAAAGTCATATTTTCACCATGCTATTCATATAAATTCCACAACAAGCAACTAAATATTTAATTTAAATATTTTGTTTATTGACTAATAATCTTGCTTGCTAATTAAATGTTTAGGTACAAAATAAATATTTACTAAGCAAAATATTTAGTTCAGAATGTAAATACTTAGCTCTAACCTAAGTATTTATTTAGAAAATTAAATATTTATCTCCTAACAAAATATTTTGCTATTGAGTTTGCTAAGAGCTAAATATTTCATTTCAAGTTATTTAGCTAGCTCCAAATGTTTAGCTAAAACTAAATATTTAGCTTATAAATCAGTATTTGTATCAATATTTAGCAAGCTCAGAGCTGATTAGACTTTAGTTAATTTTAATAAGCTTATAATATTCAGTTTGGAGCTAAATATTTAACTTAAAACTAAATATTTAGTTTTCTAACTAAAGATTTAGATTCAAACTAAATACTTGGCTTGCTAACTAAATATTTAGTTAACTAATTAAACCTGCAGCCTCCTAAAAGCAGATCCTTGCTGCTCTCATGGTCCACAGCTGCTTGGTTATGTAACGGCAGATAAGATTGTTTAATCTTCAAAATCAGTTCCACATATGTGAGTCTTTGATCTCTCAGTCATAATAAAAAGCTTCATTCAGCACTTTGCTCCATACGGGAAGACGTCTGCCTGACCTCAGCTGCAGCTGCGATGAAGGTTAGAGCAAAACCACAAGCACAGAGATTTATTTTGTGTTTTACATAAAGTGATCAAACTAAATCTATTATTTACAACATAAGCCATATAAAAAGTCAGATAATTGATGGTTCATCCACAGGAGCTGGAACTGATAATAGTAAAAACATTAAATGTGCTGATTACAGTAATAAATGAGAAAGAGCCGTTTTGTTTTGCACGTTTGTTTCAGATCTGCTGCCACTCTCCGTAAAGCTGTGGTAATCCCACGGCCCAGTCGACCCGGTCGGACTCAGGCAGGTCTGGTTCTTCATCTGTCCACAAAGTGCAGGTCCAGTTGTTTGTCTGGAACCAGAACTGTACGGTTGATGCTTTTCAGTTCCCCGGTCGTCGGGTCTGGCTTGACTTCAAAGTGACGAATCAGCTGAAGACAAAAAACAGAAAGTAAATAAAGATAGTGAAGCTGAATTTGAATAATTTTATGTTTAGAAATGGATGGATTGGTGTGAAGTTGTAGCGTTGACTTCAGAGATTCAGACACCAAACTGGATCTCATCTGGTGTTGAAAGGTCCTGGTTCTGGTCTGTGGGTCTTGGAGTTTCTGTTTGTGATGTTTCGGGCCTCAGTGAATCGCTATGGAAACTCATTGGCTCTGTGTTAAATTAAAGCTTCTTATTTGGATCATATTTTGATCTACTGTCTGTTTCCTGTGCCTCAAACGTTCTCGTTTTATTTAGGGTTTGTTCTGAAGCTAAGGATAATGTTCTCATGCAGATTATGCTGCTTCAATGTTCTGTGTTGAGTAAAGGTCTTTATTTCTCCCAGCAGGCAGACGACACTCCGCTCTATTCATGTTCAGTGTTAAAACATTATTTATAAGATTCCAGGCTTGGACTGTATCTGAATCCAACCCAGAATCAAACATCAATCAAAATTCCTTATCTTAGCTGGAAGCAACACTCAGTTGGTCACGGAGTTCCACAGGGTTGTGTGCTAGGACTATTTAATGTTTTATGATATGATTCTGAATTTCTAATCTTTCTGGAATCAGAACCTTTTTAAGCTTCTTTATCATGATGTTGCATTGTTTGCTACCTGAAACAGAACCAAGTACATCTCGAGTTCTGCGATCCTGCGACCGACGCAGCCTCGAACGCCGTAGCCAAACGGGATGGAGCCGAAGGCGTTGGGCCTCTGGCGGCCGTCACGGAGCCACCGCTCCGGCTTGAACCGGTACGGTTCTGGGAAGGTCTTCTCATCATGACTGATGGCGTAGTGGCAGAACGTGAAACCAGTCTGGAGAAAGACGAGTCAAAAGATTCAGGAACGTTAGAACGGCCCATTCCAACCTTCCAGAAGACATTCACCCAACATAAACCTTTACACCGACAGTAAATACTAGTGTTAGGCCTCCATTTTACTTAAACGGATTGATCTGGACGCCATCTTGCTGATGTCACAAAAGGTTACATAAATTTGAGCCTGGTAAACATTCTGTCTGGGAAACCAACCTGAAAAAATGCCACAGATTCATGTGTGGATTAATTTTATTCTAACCAGCTGGTCAGGAAAGAAGACTTAAAACATTTAAATTATCAGTTAAAGGTCAGTTGTTTCTGAAGCCATTCACCTTTAATTATAATGTTTCTCATCACTTGTAAAGGTGTTACAGATGTTCACAGTAAATATGTGCAAAATATATGATAGTGGATTATAAAGAAGAATCAGACCCACTTTCTTTGGAAACTGATATCCACCAACAGAAATGGGTTTTTCTGTTATGATCCGTGCGTTCATAGGAACCACAGGGTACATCCTGTTGAAGATCAGTTCAGCAGATTGTTAACGGTGTGTGGTTATTAGAGTGATTTTGGTTAGAAACACCAATGCCTGTCCATGCTGTCTGACCTGAGTGTTTCCTTGATCACGGCTCGTAAAAACGGCATCGCAGTGACCTCTGCGGCGCTGGGGACCCGGTCCGCCGGTACCAGAGAGGAAACCTCCTCATAAAGTCTGTCCTGGATTTCTGGGTTCCTGGACAGCTGGTACAAAGTCCAGGTCAGGGTGTTGGATGTCTTTGAGACAAAGACACAAACATGCAACCAGAAAGTAACTTTAAAATTAATACCAACAAAGTTGATAAACACCAAATGTTCCTGGAAAGAGCTTTAAGCATCTGGTGTGTCAGAAATACTTAAACGAAGGAGGATGTTGACTTGTTCAGGACTTGTGTGCGTACCGTGTCCACGCCGGCTAACAGCAGCTCCGTCACGCTGGCGTAGACGTCCTTATTGCTCATCTGGGTGTTGGACAGGAGGTAGGTCAGATATTCACCCTCCACATCCTGGTCGTTGTCCACTCGCTGCTGAATGTCCTCCATCTTCTTGTCGATCAAAGTTTTAGCTACAGGAAGAGCAAATGAAGCTTGGTATTGTTTCAGTCTCTTATGTTTGATCAGGGCTCATAATTCTCTTTCTGCTGAATTTAACTGGGCTAAGAGTTCAGGTAGAGTTTACTGCTTCCTGATGTTACACCAAAAATCAGTTAATATTGTTATAACTGCCTGTTTAATTGTTTAAACACCAAATATACCTTAATATGAATAAATGCACAAGGTGGAAACCGTCCTGGCATTATCGTACACATCTACACATTTACAACATTTACAGTCTTCCTTATTTCTGCTCTCAGTTCTTCAGCCAATCAGCTCCGAGGCAAACGAATGATGATTCATGTATTTATGCTTTCCAATGATCTTATGGTTAAAACCTTCAGATGAGCGTCTACGTCTCACTCAGGATGTTTCTGGAGCGTCCTAAACTCTTACAACCTACGGCAACCCAAAAGTGCCACAAGTTGCTACCTTTTCCTCACATTTGGTTAAAAAAATCAAGCAAGTCAGGATTCCATAAAATACCACTAAATCCAGTCTGAAGGCTGTTTTTACACCATCTGAACAACAAAAACCTGCATTTATTCAGGTCACTGAAAGCTGCTCTTTGTGTTGGAGTTCAACATAGTGTTTAATGCGTTCATGGCCTGAATGAACGCAGTTTTTTTTTGGCAATCAGAAAGCGGTGTGGTATTTTACAGCCTCCTGACTTATAAACTCCATCTCTTGTGTGACTGTTTCTCCAGACACATGGCAGCAGAACGCGGTGACTGGTGGCACTAGCAGCCTGCGACGCTCACCAGTTGTTTTCTCCAACTCACCGAAGCTGAAGATGCCCTCCCAGCCAGCGATGTAGCGCCCCCAGAACGGCAGCAGGCTGCGGCTCCACTTGGGCATTATCACCACAGCCATGCTGTTGGAGAACATCTGGGCGACGGAGTTTATGAATTCTTGGGTTCCGGCAGGAATTTCCTTTTCCAGGCAGCCGAGCCGAGTCTCAAACAGTATGGAGGCGATTCCTGGATGACAAAACAATTAACCCCAAATTAAAAACCGGATGTCAGAGTACTGGTTCTTGGGAATGATGTTTGCTGCACACCTTCCAGAGAGAACAGGTACAGCTCATTGGACATGTCAGGAACCAGGTCGCCTGTTGGGCTGCAGCGACGCAGATGTTTGATCCGTTTGATGAAGTCCGTCACCACGACGTTGATCACCCCGCCGTACTGAGCTGAATCCCTGGGATGGAGCATCCGCTTGTTGAGAACCGCCCTCAGCTTGTACCAGCGCTCCCCTTCCCTGGCAGCACAAACAGCTCATCACATTTTATAAGGATGGAGAAAATTAATATCAAGCCCAAAGTTGGTGATTTTGAGTGAATTGTGTTTTTGGTTGTGCTCCATATCTTGATGTTTAGGTTTGCAAGACAAAATACAAAATGTTTACCTACGCACTAAAAGGATATTTTGGTCAAAGTGGTGCGAACACAGCACCCTGAGGAACTCCGCAGCTCAGCTGCATGTACAGCAGAAACACCATTCAAAGCCCAGACAGCTCAGACGAAAAGATGAAAAAAGATTTTAAAAATGCAGTTTAATCCTTATCTGATTAAACCGAAGTTTAAACTGAATTTTCAGTTTTTACAGAATTGCCAGTTTTAGGTGTTTTCACACCTGATAGTGTGATAAACTCGGTCGATTGGGGACCAAAGTTACATGTGCTTCACTTTCAGCTGAGCAACCTGTTCCCCTCCTCGCCTGTGGGGGCGCTGCACCAAGAGGAAATGAAGGAAACAACACAAAAACATCCAACATGCTTTTCATTCAGTGTGGAAATACTGAGACATGAGTTTTGCATTTAAAAAAACTCATGGACACATTAATATTTTCACAGTTCATTATATTATTTCAATGTCATTTTCAGGGTTTTCCCCTTCACCCTGCATCCAAGAAATGGCGGGAATAACCATGGCAACCAGTGACAGGGAGTTCTGAGTGCTATTTTTTTACGTGTTAGCTTGGGACTATTGGATGAACTGCCTTTCAAAAATAAAAAACAGGTCTACACAGTCTGAGACTTAAATTAAAAATGCAGTAATTGTGCTTTGTCTGCAGGAGAAGATCCTGAGCAGTGCTGCCCTAAACCGCTGCTGTCCATCTTTTCTTTGACAAACTTCATCAATGGGGTATATGCCACGAGAGGTGGTGACGTATTTCCGTTTGAATTTATTCCACATAGGTTGGTTCCGGGTCCTGCTTGCTCCTATTGTTCTTGGCCGAAGCTGCAAGATCTGTACCATGAAAAAGACGCAAAACTTAAAATATCTGTGAGCTGCTGGTACAACGACTGAGTTTTGTGGTGTGCCGTTGTTTCCAGTAATTAGCCAGTACCATCCGGTGCTTAGTTTTTTCATTTTCCAGCTGATATCAAGGCGACAGCGGACTGTAGCCAAAACTTAGCCACTACAGCTAACACGCGGTTTGTAGCTGCCTGCTATTTCAAAGCTTGAGGATATTGAAGATCCAGCGTCAGAAATGGGAAGATGGGGGATATAAAGGGAGTTGTACGTGGTTCGTTTAGTGGAATAATTTGTTGGAGGAAAATAATGCCGGAGGAAATCCACTGCAACGGGAACAGGCTGAGAACAGAGGCAGCGATTCGGCACAAGGTAAGTCAATACGTGTGTTGATGCGTTTGTGTTATACGGAGTATGAAATTATTTTTAGGCAGCTCCTTAGCTTTTGTTTATGTGACAATTATATAAAATACATTTAACATGCAGTCGGAGCGATACCGAGCACGGTAATTTAAAAACAGCCGAGAGCAGCAATGCTCCAAACCACACAAGAAGTCAGTCAGATTAAGGTCCAAAACCTTAAGTGGCACCGACCCACATAAAAAACCCACAGAACAAATGGTGCAAATCACGTATTTCCCGAATCCCGAATATATGATTATCTACCTTTGCTGTTTCATAATTATTATCCATGTTAGAGTGAATTTTTCCACTTGGCTGCTATCATCTGTTCTTGCGTTACACAACGTAATTTCTCTTTTTTTCCCTCTGAGATTCTGCTTAGAAAATGAGGTTATGAAGTTACATCCTCCTGCTGCTTTTTGTTTTTAAAATGGTTAACGGTTACTGCGGGCAAATCCAGCAAGGACCAAGTGAAAAACTCCATCTCTAACACAGAGTGACCTGTGCACCCAGGCTATGTGGAAAAAAAATGCGGAAGTGCTAAAACGGAAGTCCGTGGCACATACCCCATTGTGTTTATTGTAAATTTTCTCAAAACATTGTACTGATGCCAACTCCGACCTGCAGGTGACAGTATTTCTTACTTCCACCACTCTGCTGCCTCAGCCTGACCTGATGTCAAGTTATCATCTGTGATCGATGTGGTAACAAAAAGCTAGCTGTTTAAGTTCTTAAAAAAATAAAAACGTTTGTGTGTCCAGTATGTCTGATTTTTTTTTTTTTTTTTTTTTTTTAGATTTTGGAAGGAAAAAATGTTGCAAAATTCTGGCCAGTGATCCTCTTTCAGTTGATCCACTCATGACCTTTATCCTGGAAAGCTGTTTTACATCCATCACAACAGTTTAATTTGTTTTTTACAAGCTGGATGCAGTGTGGGTTTACTCTGTGAAGGGTCCGTATCCGAACCCCCTCATGTCTCGGTACTCCGTCCACAGAGACATGTCTCCTCTGGACGGAAACTTCTCGTCCTTCCTCAGCAGCTCCTCCAGCAGCTCGGCCGTGTTCACCGACACCGACTTCAGCCCGCTCCAGTATATGGGTCCATACAGCTGCTTCTCATACAGCTGAGAGGGAGAGGACGAGAGGGAAACCTGATCAGACCCGATCAGAATCCTGATAAAAAAAATCAGAATCCTGATCAGAATCCTGATAAAAACCCGATCAGAATCCTGATAAAATCCCGATCAGAATCCTGATAACCTGTAACCTGACCTCAGCTGAATGCTCCCAGCAGATCTACGCCTTCCTTCAGCTGGTGGTTGCCATAGAAACTGCGACTGCACCGACCCACTTTTTCCCCTTCCGATACCGATATCTGAGGTTTAGTATCTGAATTGATTTAAAACGTTTCTTTTTTCCCCAAACAGACAGAAATGTACTGAATTAAAATGTCGTTTACTGGCTCTGCACCAGAACAGAACAACTAAAAACACCAACAGCTTCAAAGTTTGGTCAAATGTAAAAACAACTTTAATTTGTCCAGTCAGTGCGGTGAGAGATATAACAGACGGTGTAAAATAAATGATAAACCAACAAAAAACAAACATAAAAACAAACTGCAACAAATGTTTCTTCCAAATGTTTCAGAAAGTGTCATTAGGAATTCTAAATATCATGTAAAATAAATAACGCATAGAATTAGACTCAATAGAAATGCCCTTGTGGATCAGAAAGATCATCACTGATATCTAGAATTATTTTCTATATCGGGGCCTTTCATGACGTAAAACTACTAAATTTAGATCAGCACTTTGGCGGCCATTTTAGCTTCGGACAAGCGGCAAGCAGTTTTAGGGGAAACGTCTGAAGAGTTGACTTTGTTTCTGATTGGGTGATTTAGGTTATTAATATGCACAGTTTTATTCCCACCAATCGTTTTTTGCCGTCTACAAATAAACTCCAGCTGCAGAATCGTTTCATTTGACACAGAGCTGATGTAGCGACAGTCAATCTAATCGATTCACAGGCTTTTACAAACTGATATCTAACTGGAAAAATGAACCGCAAAGCATTGAGGAGTCAATATTTTTAGATTTTATTACTCGGCGGGAACAGATAGCGTAGCCTTTCAGCCATCGCTGCTTTCTCTCTGCTCACTTTGAGGCTCCTGCATTTCAACCATTGTTTAGGTTTCTCCACTCTGAGCTTCTGCATCATATGGAAACAAATCTCCAGGAGCGTTACGCGCTCTTCAGATATCGCCGTTCTGCTTGCTTCGTTTGTCCGAACATCCAGTAGTGACGTCATTAGCGATCTGATCAGTGCGTCTCCAATAGAAACAAAGGTAATGCTACCTGAGCAGCATTTGTTTGGTCATGAAAAACAAATGCATGATCAAAACCTGCCTTTGTTTTGGTCATACAACATATCTAACGCCAACAGAACCGTGCTGACGGCGTTAGATTTGTTAGCACCAGGATGTGGAAGTGCTTCAGGCTTTGGCTGCAGGTGTGAAAGCTGCGGAGCGGTCAGGTACCTGCAGCTCATGCAGACGGTTGTAGTAGCCCTGGACCAGCATCCTGTAGAGCATCTCCCAGACGCTGACCCGGGGCAGGTCCGAGGCGGCCCGAGGCTTGTCCTGCAGGGCAGGCAGGGCGGAGGGAGCGGTCCGGCACCGCTCCCGGCAGCAGACCTGGCTCCATGGCAGCAGACCGCCGCTTCTCCCTGACAGCGCTCTGCTCAGCAGCCACGCAGCCATGGCAGGAGGCGAGTGGAAAACACGCGGATCCTGTTACATCCAAGCTGCTGCTGCAGGGAGGGGCCGGGCCAGAGCACGATTTAACCCGTCCAGATCTGAAGACACAAACACAAAGGAAGAAGTCTGGGGAAATGTTCAGTTTTCTCTGGTTTAAAGCCTTTTGAGTTGTGTAATCTGTCCAGACGGAGTTGTTGTGAAATGTCTTAATAAGCCGATCTGCTCCTAACAATGAAGCTTGGTTTGCCTTTTAAGGGAACAGCCCAGCATGCAAAACCTCCTCGCTCTGGATTACACAACCTCTGGGGCTGAGAGTAAACACCAGCTGCTGACAGCAAAACGTCCGACTGTTTAGAGAATCTGAACTTTCCTGAACTCTGGAGCCCTTATGCTGAATACCAACCTGAAATGTTTCAGAGAAACGTCTTCAAGGAACTGAAGACGTTTCTCTGTCCTGCAGTGTGAGTGAGTCATCTTCCTGCTCAGAGGATCTCTGTTGGTGAGTGTGTGTGTGTGTGTGTGTGTGTGTGTGTGTGTGTGTGTGTGTGTGTGCGTGTGTGTGTGTGTGTGTGTGTGTGTGTGGGAGTCTGTTGCCCCTGCACACCTGTTGGTCATTTCCCTCATTAGGCTCAGGGTGACCTGATGGTTGACCTTCACAGGTGTGCACTAGTTGTATTTCCATCAATGTTTTTTAATTCACGCTTTAAAGTGTCGCATTAGAAACGATTGATGGAAACGTCCAAAATCAAAACAACTTCCTCAGTTTCACAAAAAGGATTTTACGTTCGCTTGAGGAGGTTTTAGGTTTTCTGAAAAGGATTTACTGCAGTAAAGAGAGATGGAAACACATTGGCCAAATAAGTTCTGATGATGCAAACTTTCCCATCCACTGGAGGTCTGTGCCTTACCAGAGGCACAAAGCTCTGAGCCATTTAACAAGAACTGATGGTCTGGTTCCCCTGTTCTTCTCGACGTAGAAGTCAACAACTACGTTTTCATTGACCATATAATTTTTTGGCTTAATTCGGAAAACTGCAATGGAAACACTTTTTTCACAACGTGTCACAATCCACGAAGAAGAAAACGACAGGAAGCCATCGGATGATGGCGGAGCACGTCTTTAATTACTTACTGCATGAGCAAACTTTTAATTGTGTTTCTTATTTAGTGGAAACACTGCAGCTGAAAAACTGTAGCAACTGAAGTTCTGGACTGACTGATGTATCAAACAGGACGTTTGATTTCTGACTTTTTCCTGACCAAATTCTGAAAATATTTAACGATTTTTATGAAACTAAAGTTAATCTTCTCATGCAGATTATGATGCTTCATTCCACAAAGTTCTGGATTGAGAAAGAGTCGTTATTCCTCCATCTATGAGCTCCCAACAGGTAACAGCAGCAAGAGAGTATCTAACGATGGACGGATGGACGGACGGACGGATGGATGGATCAAACAGAAAAGAGGAAACAAATATTTTTAGATAAAGATGTTATAATTTAATTATTTTACATTTATAAAATCTGTAGAAGATGAAAATTATCTCTTAAATTTGTGTAACAAGAAAAATAAAACTGAACACATATAAATTGTACCACAACAGTAAAAACATTATATTACTAATTACATTATAAAATGCTAATTAATTGAACATAATTAGTGTTTATGACAAACATGATCAGATATTCAAACCTACAGTTAAATTTACAGACAAAAACAGAAATAACCCAGAGTATAAAGAACTGCAAGAATGACGCTAATCTGACCCTACTGCCTTTTATTTCTAATTATCATTTCAATAAAAATGATTTCTAACTAATTTAAATATTATTACAATGGATGAATAAAGTATTCACACTTTTGTATTCTCTTTAACTTATAGAACCACATCTCCCAGTGACTTCATTCACCCACATCTGCTTTCTATTTTCTGCTGATTTTTCCAACCAATTCAAAAGCATTAATAACCCAAATGTTTTTTAATAAGGCAAACCTGAAAAATTACTTAAGTTTTCAATATACAATGATTTAAATGCTTTCCAACAACAATAGAACAAACTATTTAATTAAAATATTGTATGTTTAACTTATTGTTGAACCAGTACGTAATAATCATTTTTTATACTAGTTTACAAAATACATATTTCTCCTAGCATTTTACTTGACAATTTTGGCCTAATGACATACATTTTAGAAACCCTGTATACAAATTACACACTAAATCACAAACTTTAGAATTTAGCAAGAAAAAAACTGTTCTGGGTTGTTAACTTCCAGATTGTTTCTGCACATCAACACCAGTGAATGTAAACTCTCCAGAAAGAGGAAGGCCTGGCCTGTTAGCAGCAGCTAGTTGTGACGTTAGCATACAGAAAATGCTTCAGTAGTTTTTCCTCCCCATTAATAATTAAAGTGTGGAAATGTATGTAAGTTTAACTCTATAATCCAGACCTAACTACGTTCCTGCTGTGATTGCACATAGAATGGTCGGCTAATGACAATTAGCCTCTGGCTAACTAGCTAAAGGCTAACTGTCAATAACTTTAGTTTTAGCTAAACAGAAGTTTTCACATGAAAACAAAAGAGAAGCAGCCCTTTTTGGGATGTTTAGCTAAACTGTTAGATCAAAGTGTTCCTTCATTGCCGCTCCACAAAGTGCAGGTCCAGTTGCTTGTTTGGCACCAAAACGGACCGACTGACGATCTTTAGATCATCCGCAGTGGGGTTCGGTTTGATTTCAAACTCTCGAATAAGCTGAGAAAAAATGCCAAAAATACATAATAATTTAGAATATTGTAGAAAAGACATTGACAGATAAACTTTAAGTATTTATTTTAATGATTATGTCTCCAAGACTATGAAAACCTAATGTAGCCGGGGCATATTGTTTCCCCTGAATGTGTGCTGCTGCGCCCTCTTCCTCTTGCCCATATATGGAAGATGCTGTGACAGAGCGCAGCTGGCTTGTTAGGGAGACAGGTAATCAGCATTTGCATTTAAAAGCAGGTAGATCGCTGAGATGATCAGATGCAGGCTGAGAACTTGTGCACAGGTATGTTTAACATCAATCGTGGAGTGAGTTTAGAATTTGTCTGATTCTGCCACTGATTGTTGTAGGAAACGCACCTTAGAGTGACGTCAAGAGCAACATTTACTGGTTTCACTTTAGAGAAGGTAAGGGCCGTTTCTTATGATTTATCTGGCTGGTTAATGTTCTTGTCTAACTTGATTTCTTTTGTGTGTAGGTTGGCCTGCTACTGTTTCAGTTTTTGATTTGTTTTGATTTCAATTTTTCTTTTGTTTCAGTTTACTTATTTTTAGATGTTTATTGTTGATTAAAAAGAATTTTTCTTTTTTTGGGGGGGGGTTTGTTTAGGGAAGGAGACTTTCTATTGTAGTCCGCTGACTTGTTTTAAACTGGGACCTATGCTGTCCCTGGGTCCTATAGGCTGTTTTATTTATATTGAGGAGACTAGTGAAAGGGGAGTTTCTTTTTTTTCTTTTCCTTTGTATTCACTAGGGATTTTTGTGTGAGTGCGCTTTTGTTGGGGAACACTTAAGGTGTATTTAGTTGTATTTTTGTTTTCTTATTATTCCTCCCCCAAACAGTCAAATTTTTATCTAGTTTTAATTATTCAGCTTTAAGGATCCCAGGGCCAGCATAGACTTCCACCTTTAGTGTGGTCATTTGGTATAATAAAATAATTGACTATTATTGTACATGAAACATTTGTGAATTCAATAAACCGTTTGTAATCTGCAGCAGTGCCTCTGTCCATCTTTACAAACTTATCTGAGTGATCTGGTAAAAAAGAGGACCCAAAGCTGTACCCAAGGTCACACTAATTATATAAAACTAATACACAGATTTTTTTATACAGAAATCCAATGCTTGCAAAGTCTCAATCTGGGTGTAATAAATCTATGAATTTTACTTCTTTAATTAAATTTTGAAATAAATAAATACAAATAATGGCTGCATTGCTTTGAAGTCAGGTAAATGCTAATCGAACTCTGGTCCTCCTCAGTCTGGGTCTGGTGGAAGTGGACTCTGGTTTGGTTTGAATGTGGATGTGAATGCTTCTTTATCATGATGTTGCATTGTTTGCTACCTGAAACAGAACCAAGTACATCTCGAGTTCTGCGATCCTGCGACCGACGCAGCCTCGAACGCCGTAGCCAAACGGGATGGAGCCGAAGGGGTTGGGCCTCTGGCGGCCGTCACGGAGCCACCGCTCCGGCTTGAACCGGTACGGTTCTGGGAAGGTCTTCTCATCATGACTGATGGCGTAGTGGCAGAACGTGAAACAAGTCTGGCAAAACAACAGAGGAAATATTACAATCCTGTTTTCTATTGTTCTGATCTCAACTATAAATTAGATCTAATCTTCCAGTGAACAAAAACTAAATCTGGAGAAAATGTACTTTATTGGATTACAAAGCAAAAACCAGACCCACATTTTCTGGAAACTGATATCCACCAACAGCAACAGGCTTTTCTTTTATGATCCTTGAATTTATGGGAATAACAGGGTACATCCTGTAAAAAATAAGTTAAGATTATAAACAGGCTGCAGGTAGTTAACACCAATGCCTGTCCATGCTGTCTGACCTGAGTGTTTCCTTGATCACGGCTCGTAAAAACGGCATCGCAGTGACCTCTGCAGCGCTGGGGACCCGGTCCGCCGGTACCAGAGAGGAAACCTCCTCATAAAGTCTGTCCTGGATTTCTGGGTTCCTGGACAGCTGGTACAAAGTCCAGGTCAGGGTGTTGGATGTCTTTCAAACAGAAACAAAGACACAATTAAATCACTGTGCAGATAAACCAGAATCTAACTGGATTGTGAATCTAGTTAGTCAGAATCCCAAACCCTGCAATACAAACAGGTTTGGGTTTTATTATCGTAGGAATGAGTCAAGTACCGTGTCCACTCCGGCTAACAGCAGCTCCGTCACGCTGGCGTAGATATCTTTGATGCTCAGCTGGGAGTTTGACAGGAGGTACGTTAGATATTCATCCTCCACATTCTGGTCGTTGTCCACTCGCTGCTGAATGTCCTCCATCTTCTTGTCGATCAAAGTTTTACCTTAAAGAACAGAAGTTGATAAAATAGAGACGACCCCACAGTTTAATTTTGCTGCAGTTGTCTCCGACACCCGCTCAGCTTAGCAAACTTCTTCAAACAAGACGCAATATCTTCCATTTGATCACAGAGCTTCTAGCATTTTTGGTAAATGCGATATAGTTAGAGATGGGATTATATCAAAGACACAAAAGCAGTGATATCACAGGAGACTACGGGTTATGATGTTTGCAGATGACATTGTGGTCTTCAGTGAGAGTAGAGACATGGAGGTAAGTGGAACAATTAGCAGCAGCAGGTGGAACAGTGAAGCTGAAAGCAGTAAGTCGGTTACTTACTGCTTTCGAGGAAGAGAAAAACACTTCCTCGATAGTGTTTTTCCACTATCGAGGAAAAACACTATCGAGTTTTTCCTCGATAGTGACCTGTTTCTGTGACCCCCACAAAGTGTGGTCACATTTGTTTGGTTTAATTGTGATTTTTCTTTCAGGTTGGTAGCACCAACCTGAAAGAAAACTTAAAGTTAATAAATCTTAAAATGTCTCAAATTCATAAAAAAAAATGCCAGTTAACCTTTCGGGCCTTTTCTGTCAGGCACAGAAATCTTCATTGCGATCTGTGATTGGAGGCGGTTGTGGCTGAAGCTAACTAGCTGCTAATGTACTCTTGCTAGCTACTTAGCTTTTTGCATCTATCATGTTTCAGTGCAAATTTATCACCAGTTGGTTGGACGATGTTGGTTTAGGCCACTGGCTCGCTTCTAAAGCTTCAGCAGCTCACCAAAGCTGAAGATGCCGTCCCAGCTGGCGATGTAGCGCCGCCAGTAAGGGAGCAGGCTGCGGGTCCACTTTGGGAAGATCGCCACAGGAATGGCGTAGGAAAACATCTGATTGACGGAGGTGATGAACTCCTGGGTACCGGCAGGAATCTCCTCTCTCAGACAGCCGAGCCTCGTCTCAAACAGTACGGAGGAAACACCTAAGAGGGAAAACTTAAATAATCGAAAGCAAATAAAATCTGTTCTCAGAGACTCATTACTTATGGACACTGATAGCACACACCTTCCAGTGAAAACAGGTATAACTTGTTGGCGATGTCAGGAACCAGGTCGCCTGTTGGGCTGCAGCGACGCAGATGTTTGATCCGTTTGATGAAGTCCGTCACCACGACGTTGATCACCCCGCCGTACTGAGCTGAATCCCTGGGATGGAGCATCCGCTTGTTAAGAACCGCCCTCAGCTTGTACCAGCGCTCCCCTTCCCTGGCAGCACAAACAGCTGATCAGATTCCATCAGAAAAGTTTCATGAGCTTTTAGGAAAATGATTGGTTTGAAGCTGGCCTCTCTGGATCAATCGATCAGGTTAGCTTAGACTTTTTAGGTTCAATCATTTTGTTGAACAGTTCCTTTGCCTTACCAGTAGGCTATTTATATTCTATGAGCCTGCATTATGTAATAGCTTAGACCTCTATTGCCTCTATTTCGGCATTTCTCATATGTATTTTTCAAGTTGATCGCTTTTAAATCTCAGTTTTTCCTCGATAGTGACCTGTTTCTGTGACCCCCACAAAGTGTGGTCACATTTGTTTGGTTTAATTGTGATTTTAGTTTAGGATTTGGCCCCGTTTTGAAATTTTTGGAGTAATGTCATGCAGTAACACAAATGTGCCGCTAGATGGCAGAAGGGGGACATTACGGGACTGACGGTGCAACATTTCTGTGTCGAGGAAGCTCCCCTCCACTAGGATGAGAGCTACCAGCGCAGCAACACCGCCTCCTGTGGCTCACTCGTTTCTCCTGATAAAACAGGTTGGTTCGGGTTTAAGCGGAAAGCTGATATGTAATAGACATGATTGTTAACGTTATTCAGATATGTTTGGGACATTTAATGCCGGGATAAATGTGGTGGGGTGTCGAGTCTGAATGTCGGCATGAGGCAGGCGCGTGTTGGCTTTGGGAGGCCGTGATCCACGCTGCGCCGGACATCAGTGGATTCGCGGTGTTTCCTGAATCGGTTCAGCAGCTCCCGTGCAAAAATATTGTTTTGTTAAGCGTATCGTGACATTGGTCCCCGGTGTATTTGGTTTGTGTTATTTTGTTTTGTCATTATAGTTAGTTTATAAGCTCTCGGTTAGCTGCTCAGAGGATTTCCTCAGATGGTACGTAAAGAATGGATATGTTTTATATAGCTGTCTGTAATGTGCATTAATTTACAATTCCTGATATAGTAATCAGCTGATGTGCTATAGAAGTTCTAGTAGAAGTGTGAATGTATTGTCACAATTTTTCAAAGTTGTACAATGACTTTATTATTATAACCTGGAATAAATTCGGATGAGAGCTACCAGCTCTCCTGTGGCTCACTCGTTTCTCCTGTTAAAACAGGTTATTTGGATCTGCACGCCTGTCCCTCCACCTGGGACCTACAACATTTCCACTTATATCTGAGGTACCTCAGGGCTGTGTCTTAAGGCCCATTCCCTGTTCACCGTGTATGAAGCTCCAATCTCTACAGCAGGCTTTATTCTTTGGTGAATGCATATGTAAATACCAAGCGGACCAAAAACAGGAAGTGGACTACAATGCAGGGCATTCTGGGCAAATACAACCAAGACAAACGTGCTAGCCTAGCGTTAGCAGGAAAATGAGTTGTGGTCCTTTACGACAAAAGAGAAATCCTCCAACCACTAAAATTTGATGGCACTCCATTTTTGTTTACATTTCTAGAAAAAGGAAGTTGCTCTCATTGTCTTCTTCAGGGGTTTTTGGTTTAGTGGTTCTTGGTACAGCGCCCCCACAGGCGAGGAGGGGAACAGGTTGCTCAAACGGTTCAGATGTTCAAACTTTAGTCCCCAATCGAACCTGAAACTGGACTATCAGGTGTGGCTGTACCCTTAATCAACAGCTGTGTGGTTAAAATTTGGTGCTCCAACAAACAATCTGTTTTGTTTCTGACTGGAAACCATCAAGTTCAGATGAACTCCACCACTTCTGCCAAGATCGGTCTCATGATCAACCAGACTAATGTTAGAAGCTGACTGATGACAGACCACCCTGTCTGCAGCGTTCCACCGGGTAAAGGAACAGGAAGTGAACGGTGTTTACTCTGTGAGGGGTCCGTAGCCCAGGCCTCTCATCTCGCGGTACTCCGTCCACAGAGCCATGTCTCCTCTGGTGGGAAACTTGTCGTCCTTCCGGACCAGCTCCTCCAGCAGCTCAGCGCTGCTCACCGACACCCCGTTGCGTCCGTTTTTATAAATGGGTCCATACAGCTGCTTCTCATAGACCTTCAGACAGCACAACATGGTTACATGCAGCATTAACACGCAATAACAAAGCAGAGCTGCTCTGATGCTATTAATAAAGAAATATACATTTGCAGCCATGTTTTCCTGAAGTTCAGCTCTTATCTGAGATCAAAGGTCATGTTTTCTGTTCAACACACCCAGATCTAAATAAATAAGGTGCAGGTTCGTCAGTTACACCAGAAAATAGAGATTAATTATAAAACATGATGGGTTGTAACTGACAGCTGGACATTTAACCCAGATCTCTGTTCTGACTGACCTGCAGCGTGTGCAGAGAGGAGAAGTAGCCCTGGACCAGAACCCGATACAGCATCTCCAGGGTGCTGATCTGTGGCAGGTCCTGCACCGACCGCAGCTTCTCCTGCAGGGCAGAGGAGCTCCACCGCAGCGCGCCGCCGCTGAGCTTCAGCCGCAGGCTGCAGATCCCGCAGGTAGCGCTCCGTAACAACCAGGCAGCCATTACTGCTCAATGTGAACACGCAGTAGGAGGAGCTGAGCCGCTCGCTTGAGTCCACAGTTCACTGCTGAACCAGAACCGACCTGTCGACACGGAGAACCAGAGTTCTGGCAGAGGGCTGCAACCTGCGGCTCCAGACCTGCAGGGGGCGTCATGATACAGCAAAGATTAAGGAGATATGGAAGAGCATTAAGACCAATGAGAAAAAAAAGTGATTTTTATTTTTTCAAATGATCATTTTAATCTCAGAATTCTGATTTTTTTTCATAAAATTCAGATTTTTTTCCGACATTATCATAATTCAGAATAAACTGAGCAAAGCTTGTGGAAATACAGAGGATTAGGGCCAATGAGAAAAAAAATTCACAGAATGCTCTCTTTAATTTTTTTTTTTTTCTAAAAATTCAAACTTTTTTCACAGAATGAATTTTTTTTTCCTGAGAATTTTTTTTTTTTTTTTTACAGAATTTGGACTTGCATTTCAAAATGATTACTTCTAATAAGTCTGACTTTTTAATCAGACTTCAAAATGAGCTGAGCAAAGCTTATGGAAATACGGTGGACGATTAGGACTAATGAGAAAAAAACTTTTTTACAATTTCTGACTTTTTTAAAACAGAAATTCTGACTTTTTTTTTTCTTGACTAAAATCTTTTGAGAAAAAGTCTAATTATTTTTTATTCAGAGGCTCTGATCCTGAAAATGAAATGTTGGCTGTTTCTGGACAGTATTTCAACAACACAGCTAAACTAGTCCTGCTATGATTATTTTCCTTTATTGGGATTCTGGCTCTTAGAAAGGAACCGGTTCTGCATTTTCAAAAGCTGTACACTTTTAAAAATGCAGATTTTCTAAAAACAAACCATTTTATCCCTAGTACTTAAACTATGAAGTACTAGTATTCCTCGAGGAAGTGAGCTAACCGTTAGGCTAACGGTGTTAGCATGTCGGTGTAGCTGCAGATCCAACAGAGTAAACGGCAACATGGAAGCTGAAACTAATAACACGCAGAAAACAGAACCTGTAGTTTAGCGTCCATCTTGAAAATCCTCTGTTCCGATTCAAGATGGAGAATTCAGTCTGAGCTTCTCCTCATCTACCTGCCGTCATTATCTATTTATCACCATGGTAACCAAAGACTTTCCTGCATTTATGGCGGAGCGAACATTAAGGTCAGCGATGCTGATTGGCCAAATGTCCCCAGTAACAAGACATTTATTTAGGTTATTTAGCTTCACAGCTTCACCTCTATAGCGCTAATTTCACTGCTGAAGAGCTAGTTGGTGGAAATGTGGAAATAATACAGATTACATTTAGGTAGAGAAAACTGGCTTATATGTATTTCATTGTTATTTCTGGGAGCAGCTGCCACTGCACATTCAACTGACTGTTGAAATAAGAACAACGATCTCCTGAGGAAAGTTTCAATTACAAAGTGGTTCAATCTCATGTTTTTAAGCCAGTGAACGTTCAAGTAACTGGCTGTTTTTCATTTTGATTCACATTGTTTGCATATAAAGAAAGATTTCAGCACAGAATCTGCAGCAAAACATCTTAAAATACGTAACTTTTTTTCAAAATATTTTATGAGACAACTGCAGGTGGAATAAAACATTCCTAGATAACCAAAAAATACCTTTTTTACTCCAATATTTAGAAACTTCGGGTCAGGAAACGGGCAGTTTTTTTACAAAGAAATATTATCACATAAAACAAACTATATCTAACCAACTTTGGTTTATTGTTGTTCTTAATAAACAAACTAGAGGCTTCCTGTTAAATAAAGTCTTTATTCTGTTTGGTCCGAGTCCGGTTCCGATCCATCATCCTCGTATTTGGGCCACATCGTCTATGGATCCTGCTGGATCCATTTTGTGCAGCAGGAAGTGTCCTTGGACCTGAGCGGCGCTGATCTCCGTATGCACAGCTAACGCTAGCTTAGCGAAGCGATCTCCTTCCGACGGCGGCTGGTCCGGGTAGAACCGCCGGAACATCTGGGCCAGCTGCCAGGCGGTGCAGTGACCGATGTACTGCTTCAGGTCGACCCGGCCGGGCCGGATCAGCGCCGGGTCCAACCTGGGAGAGCAAGAGTGTGGCATTTATTTAAATTAAATGCCACACATTGGAAAATAATGAAATGTTAAGCTACAAGTAGCATCCTTTATATTAAATAATTAAGGTTAAAAAGTATTTAAAAAAATAAATGCATAAAATCAATCAGATATGTAATTAAATCATTGCATATTATCTCCTTTGCAGCTAACTCTTTAGAAAAAGTTTTCTCATGAAAAAAGAAAAATATATATAAAACAGAAAATAAAAGATTTTACTGTAATTTTATGTTGAGGTCTGAAGCAGTTTTTGTGGTGAAAATGGAAAAAAATTTAAATTTTATTCACAAATTATGAGACGGATTGTTTTGTACGGAGTCCTCCAGGGGACATGGGGAATTTTTTTCTTTTGCGTTCCCTCGCAATAATCTACTGATCAGTTCATGCGGCATAATTGATACTATAAGCCTTTTTACGGTGGCCGCCGTACTTTCTGCTTTAATACAAGCTTATAAGGTTTTTCCATGGACTATTGAGTTATTATCGCGGGTCATCAGTCATCTGATTGTGTCTCCATTGTGTTCGTGTCTGAATGGTTTAAAGCGCTGCTTTCTGTTCCATCTGAGCCTTAACAGACATAAACATGCAGTAAATAAATCGATTTTCAATCAGTTTTTTGCACCAAAGCGTTAATAATAATAAACACGTTTTATTATTATAAAACATAATGGTGGTAGACGCCGCACTGGGTTAACTCGGGGAATCTCATCTGTCCGTGTATCAATCAACTCATAACCTCTTTGTTCTGTCACAATTATCGATTTATTTCATTTTTATTTTCATGCTCCAAACTTTGCGAGGACTGACCCCCCAGCTCACCCGCTGCCTCACACGCAGCCAGCAGCGTCACCTTCCCATTCATACCTGTGACGTCACGCCCACATCGACACGCCCACCACCAGGTGTCAAAGCCGCTGCTCCTGTCATATCAATAATTACTTATTTCATTCATATTGCTCTTATAGAGCCTCAGTGAAAACGTGTTTATTATTATTAACGCTTTGGTGCAAAAAACTGATTGAAAATCGATTTATTTACTGCATGTTTATGTCTGTTAAGGCTCAGATGGAACGGCACAGAAAGCAGCCCTTTAAACCATTCAGACACGAACACAATGGAGACACAATCAGATGACTGATGACCCGCGATAATAACTCAATAGTCCATGGAAAAACCTTATAAGCTTGTATTAAAGCAGAAAGTACGGCGGCCACCGTAAAAAGGCTTATAGTATCAATTATATCAGATCAGTAGATTATTGCAAGGGAACGCAAAAGAAAAAAATTCCCCATGTCCCCTGGGGGGCTCCGTAGTTTTGGACCTCAGGGGCAAAAAGTGGAAATTTTAACTGTGGGTCAAAGGTCAACGAGACTTTTTAAGAGACTTTTTAACATTGAGCAATGGGAAATATTTCCTTTGAATCAAGATTGTTTTTAATCAATAATTGTTGATCAATAATCAATATTGCACCTGTCGATGAAGTTGGTGGTCATGAAGACGATTCTGGCCTCAGACGAAGCGACTCCGTCCAGCGAGTTCAGCAGGCCGCTGAAGGTCAGGCGGCCCATTCCCTGGTAGGCCAGCGGGTCTGGAAGAGAGGAGGAGAACCGGTCAGCGTTCCGGTTCTGGTCGGGTCGGCCGGTTCTGCTCGGCTCTCACTCTCGGTGGGCAGCAGCTCCCGGCTGACGAAGGCGGCGTCCACGTCCTCCAGCAGGATGATGCTCTGCTGCGGCGCCACGCTCAGCAGGTGGTTGAGCCGGTCGTCTGACAGCGTCCGGTCGCTCAGGCTCATCAGGCAGATGCTGTAGCCCAACTCGCCGGCCAGCGCCGTGCTGCAACAGAACCGGACCGGGTCAGAACCGCGGGAGCGTTCACACCGACACGCCGCGGCAGGACGACTCACATGAAGCTGCTCTTCCCGCATCCTGGGGGCCCGAACAGCAGGTACCCTCTCCTGTAGGGAATCCCTGAACACACACAGACGGGATCAGAACCTGGAACCCGACCTGGACGGGTCGGCACCGCCCGACACCAGAACCGGTCCTTCACCTCTGTCCGTGTACCAGCGTGGGTTTCCGATGAAATCCTTCACGTCGTCCACCAAGCGCTCGGCCACACCGGCCTCCAGCACCACGGAGCTGAGGGGCCGGCGTCGCCGTGGAAACCCGAAGGGCCTCCACTCACCGCCCATGGCCGTGTACATGACGGTGCGTCCCTCCTCCTGCTTCAGCGCCAGCTCCCGCGCTGCACGACACCATCACAACACCAACACATTCAGCTCTGACTGTCGCCTCCAAAATAAAAGTTAAGAAACTAAATTTATCCGAATAATTACTTCATGAGACACAGGTTTGGATCCTTTTGACTGGATCTTCACCAGTCCATCTGAGTTCATTTACCGAATATAAGAGGTTAAATTTGGTGTTTTTATTAATGACCAAAACATCGACTACGACATAAATAACATTCTGTCAGCCAAATGTCACATACACAAATGTTGCTTCTTTAAAACCATTCCTAACTTATACGGAGGAAGAATGAGCTAAATTTGTTTTATACAACATTATGTTTTATGAAATGAAAAAAAGTGTTTAAGTCAAAACATTTGAACTTTAATGCTGTATATACAATATGATTTTTTTTATTTTATGTTTTTAGTTTTTTTTTCTGAAAGTGACGTATGATCGATTAATTGGATTTTTATTCAATTAATCGTCAGAATAATTGGTAGATTACTAAAATAATCGTTTTCAGCAGGCCTAATTAAAGGCTGAGAGTTTTCCTGTGTACCTTCCTGCAGGATGTTGAAGAAGATCTGCCGGTCTCTGCCCAGAGCGGTGAAGGTGATGGACTCCCACGGAGTCCCGGTCTGCAGATTCAGCATCTGCTTCTCCCTGGTCCGCTCCACCCGGATCCACTTCCTGCCGTACCTGGACACCAGGTGGATCACATCCAGCTGACATCTTTATATCAAATACTGATATGGCTGTGTGTTTATTTGAAATGTATTAATTTATTTGCACAGTCATTAACATTTTTGTAAATGGGCCAGAATTAGCCAAAACCCTATTTTTCATCCGTTGTCTCTGGACCATAAGGAATGTTTCTTGCTAAAAAGAAAGAGGTTATACAAAACAAGGTCAAAATGATTTAACTACACAAATGTTGTCAATAAATATCGTGTGACCGCATATTAAAACACTGCGGTCACACAAAACAATTCAGAAACATACCTTTTAAAATCGTTGCGCTTCTATAGTTGTTCTTACGGTCGCGCTTCCATTCAAGGACACTTCGTATATAAAATATACTATAATAAATAATATATTGTAGATAATATACTGAAATAGCTATTTGAAATTGATAGATTCTACTACAATTAGTACACATCAGCATTATATGAACAAGATAGCTGCGAAGTCTCGCAACCGATACGATGGTTAAATTAACGAGGTGTACTTGAAGGCAGCATGCAGCCGTAAAATCCAGTTTAGATGCACAACAAAGTTTAACTGAACGGAGCTGGAGGTTTTCCTCACCAGATGATGTGGTTCCCTGGACTCGGGTGGAAGTCGAACTGCGTGTGGACCCGTCCGCTCTCGTGTGCCATGTAGGAGGTTTCCACGCTGAGGTGCTGCGTGTGAGTGGCGTGCTTGGTGATCCAGCTCAGCAGCCAGTGGTAGCTCTTGTCCCTGCTGGGAACCTCCAGGGTGATCATGTAGTTCCTTCGGAAAAACACCATGCCCACCTGGGCTCCCTTTCTGGCCACGGCCAGCGCTGTCCCGACCCCGACCAGTCCGAACCCAGCACCGAAGTACGGGTTGTCCTTCAGGCCGTCCAGGAAGTCCGATAGCGGCATGATGCTGGTCCCGCGTCCCCTCCTAGAACCAGAGTTTTAACTCAATAAATGTAAAATCCACGGCTGCCCGAAGGATCCATGTGATGCAGCGACCTTTACTACACTTCCTGTGCTACCGGAAAAACATTCCGTCTGTCCACCAGTACCCATCATTGTATGTTCCGGTGTTCAGATAATCGGCACTGAAGTTAGCTTCCGATTCGAAGCTCCGTTAAACGATTACACCTTTGTATGTAATCGGGATTATCTTCAGTTCTAGTACAACACCTGGATTATTTAACGATTCCTTGTTATTTGTCAAACTTTTATTCCATTTGTGAAAATAACAAAGATAAATTTCACTTCTTATTTTGGGTTTTTACTCCACTTTAAATACATTTTTTACACAAGTTAAACCTGGACTGAACCTGGTTCCAGATTATTCAGACCGCTGTTTCTAATCTTTGCAGAATATCTACTTACTATGGAAACACAAAAAGAAAATCTCACGCAAAATACCTGCTTTTGTTCCCACTCAAATACCAATGTATTATTTGATTAATAAAAAATAGTAATATGGGCTGAAATTATATTAAGTAAATGAATTAAAATCACTTTCACCCAGTCATACCCACAAACATTAGTTTATTAATACACTGATATATTTATCTGTAGGGAACTATTAGTTAAGTGCCTTGTTCATGTCAGGAGGAAGTTAGAACTGAACCTATCAGATTGCAAATGAATCTACATTTATGTAATAATCAAATACGTAGTATGTAATCTTAGCCTGTTTTGTGATGAAATCTAAGAACACCAAATTAATTATATTTTTTAGGCTTAAAATCAAAAATTAGATTTTTACATTTTTACCGCTGTGTGAACATTTAACGTTACTGAAGTAACAAATCGGAAGCTAACTTCAGCACCGCCTCATTAGCAGTTAGCTAACCTAGGCTAAGTTAGTGATAACGGTCGGGCTATTTACTCATACTATAATGAGTAAATAAAGGCTCGCAGCAGGCCAGTCTGCTTGTAATCAGGGATTTAGATTAACAACAACAGAAACGAGAGGAGGCGATGAGAACCGAAACCTGAATGTTGATCTTTTGTTTGTCAGGCGGACAGTGAGGGTGAGAGCTCAGGCAGGAGGTTTGGCTTCCGATTTATTTGACTATAAATCTGTTTATTATCTGTTCTTGCAGCAGCTCTGTTACCGTTACACAGATCTGCTCCTTCTTTAACAGCGGCTTGCAACTCATAATGATGTAGAACTGTGTCTTGGTTCGACCCTCATTTCTTTATATTCCAGAGGGAAAACTGGACAAAAAGCAGGACTTTGTTCAAACATGCAACCAGAAAACTTTATATGGACCAATGAAACACGGTTTTATTTTGGGAGTTCATGACAGTTTAGGATTCCTTTCATGCTAAAATGTCAGTTGTTTCCTAGAAACCCCACACTACTGGGTGAAAATGTGTGACCAACCCATGACACAGCCTCCACCTTGCTTTACTGATGATTGGTCACGTCTCGGCCCTTTCCTTCATGGTAGAAGCTACTTCCTGTTATTTCAAACGAAACTTCAAGCAGACAGTAGAAGGATAACAGATGAATCTGGGTTTTTTGTGCAGATTATGTTTTAGGACTTTTGTCTATTATTTTTTTATTTTATTTTTTGAATCCCTACTCTTCTTGAGTCACTGCTCCTAGGCAGATTTCCAGTTTTCTTCTGTTAATGTGGATACTTGAACTTGGTTAAAAAGAGCATAAAATTTCTCTGTCATTGATAAAAGGCTGAAGTAAACAAAACATCTGGGGCTCTACTGAAAATAAATAATAAAAAAATATTTAAAAAGATTCATTTTCAAAAAGATTCAAAGATATTTTTCCAAATTTAGATTATTAATTTCAATTATAAGGAAATGAGGATTTGTTGAAGCTTTTTGTGTTTTTCAGGCATGATGGAGGCGGCGCAACATGTCTGTGATAAATGTGGACAGAACGTCTCGGACATGTCCACGTCCGTCTCCCACCGCTGTCCAAAGCTGCCGGTCCGGACCGGTCCAGGTAAACACCTGGAGGAGGCGTCTCCTCCAGAACAGCAGAGGCTGATTGTTCTTCTTCTTCTTCATCCTGAAAACGTTGCGTCTCTTTAGGGAGCCGGAGCCGATCACCGGCAGGGAAACAACCGGTGGAGAAAAACAACCGCAACGCTTCAGCGCCACCTGCAGGTAAACCCCAGGAGGTGGGGTCACTCATACTGACCCTGGTTCTGCTGGAGGCGTCTTCACATTTAAAGGAGTCGTTTCTCTCCACTGTCGCCACGTGCTTTCTGAAGAGGAGGGGTTGTTTGTTGAACCGGGTTTGTTCTTGTCCTCCAGCCTACCTTTCTGAGGGATCGGAGGACGTTTATCGTACCCACGCCTGCCCCAAATGTCGGCGCTGCTTCAAGATGCGCTCCCACCTGCAGGAGCACCTTCGGTTGCACTTCCCTGACCCGAGCCTCCAGTGCCCCACCTGCGACCGTTTCTTCACCAGCCAGAGCAAACTGCGCATACACCGCCTGCGGGAGGCCGGCGAGAAGGCCCACCGCTGCCACCTGTGTGATTATTCAGCTGTAGAGAGAAACGCCGTCCGGCGCCACGTGGCCAGCAGGCATCCAGAGGAGGCTGACAGCAGCCAGAGCTTCCTCTGTCCCGCCTGCAGTCAAAGCTTCCTCCACAGCCGGGCCCTGAAGGCTCACATGAAGACACACAACATCCGGAGGGACGGGGCGCCGGTGGCCTGCTTCCAGGACGGCTGCTCCTTCCAGAGCTCCCAGAGCAAAGACCTGATCCGACACGCCGCTGAGGAGCACGGGATCAGAGCGGCGGCGTGTCGTCATCACGCCTGCAGCGCCGTCTTCAAATGCGACGCAGACATGGAGGATCACTACCGGAGCCACCTGGCCTACCGCTGCTCAGACTGCAGCTTCTCCTGCTCCAATAAGAACGTCTTCCTGCAGCACCGGCGACTCGGCCACACCGGCCTACAAAAGCTCTGCTGTGACTTTTGCCCCTTTGTGACCTTTAACCCCGTGGAGTACGAGCAGCACGTTGCGCGTCTGCACGCCAACGAGAAGATCCACCGCTGCTCTCAGTGCAGCTACGTCACGGCGCATAAACGCGGCCTGAAGCGACACGTCCTGATGCACAGCGGTGAGGAGGAGCGAAGCTGCAGCCGGAAACCAGCAGAGATTATTCAGAACAAACAACCTGGCCTGGTTTTCAGTCACACTTCCACCGTGCTACTCATTCACCTATAAATATCACATTTTGAAACTAAATATTTCGTCACCAAACTTAATACTTAGCTCTGGCCCAAATATTTCATGAGCAAGTTAAATATTTAGTTTTCTAACTAACTGTATAGCTTGAAATTGTGACATTTATATATAAATGAATAACATGGTGAAAAGTGAACCCCCATTTTTTGAACAGGACAGGATAAATAATCCAAATTATTGCTGTTATTTTCTGACTGTGTGACTTTAGACACTGGAAGAGTTTCTCTGGCTGCGGCTGAAACGTGGTGACGTCTGTCTGCTCTCTCCAGGTGAGAAACCTCACAAGTGCAGCATGTGTGAGTTCAGGTGCAGAGACGAGTCGTACCTCTCCAAACACATGCTGGTTCACACTGAGCACAAGAACTTCATGTGTGCTGAGTGTGGATACGTCACTAAGTGGAAACATTACCTGACCGTCCACATGAGGAAACACGCCGGAGACCTCAGGTGCAAAACCACAGAAATTACAAAACACTTTTCAACTGATCCTTTTTGATTGTGGAAACAAAAACATTTAACCACTTAAAAATATCCTTTCTTTCTTTAGTTTGAAACTGTGGCATTATAAATGCATGTTCAAAATACGAACCATCATGTTTTTTCTCTGGTAAAAGGTCAGGTGACCCAAATTATTGGTGTTTTACTGACTGTGATTTTGCCTGTCTCTCCCAGATACTCCTGTGATCAGTGCTCCTACCGATGTCACCGAACGGATCAGCTGAAGAGTCACAAATTACGACATCAACCTAAATCCCTCATGTGTGAGATCTGCGCTTACGCCTGCAAGCGCAAGTATGAGCTCCGCAACCACATGCTGGCCAAACACTCTGGAGAGGAGAAGAAGTCTGCTGCATATAAGTGCAAGTACTGCTCATATACCACCTGGTACCGGCAGGCGCTCCAGAACCACGAGAACTGCAAACACACCAAGCTGAAGGAGTTTGGCTGTGCGCTCTGCTCCTACTCGTCCTACAGCAGCATCAGCCTCTTCCTGCACAAGAGGAAGGTCCACGGCTACGTCCCTGGAGATGCAGCCTGGCTGGAGAACTACGCAGCGAAGGAAAAGGAGAGGAGCTCAGCAGAGTTCATGGAGGACTTTTACAGGAAGTCCAAACAACCAGCTGCTGGTACACAGCAGAACCAGTCAGGAACCAATCCCTGCACAGAAAGCTCTGCCGACGGTTCGGTTCTCGCCCTCGTTGGTCATGAAGCCATTTCTGAAAGATCCGCCAGCAGTCCGGAGCAGTACTGCACTCTGGTGTTGACCACTTTACCGACCGTCGAGGACCAAAACGGAAACTGCCAAAGCCCACCGCCTTCAACCGTGTTAGACCCGGCCACACCTGCCAGCTCGTTGGAGGAAGACAATCTAGGAATGCAAGACGGACCTGGTGAGCAAAGCGACGTAGAAGATGCAAGCGAGCCTCCGACCGACCCGAGTCGATCTGTTGAGTCTGTGGACGATCGGACCTTCACACCTGAGGGGGCAAATAAAGTTTCAACTATCGGTTCTGCTTTTCCAGCCGAGGAAACCGACCCGTCACCCTCTGAAGTCCGACTGAAAGCTTTGAGGAAACACGACAAGGACCAAGCAGACGCCATGGTTCTAGAGGGGCGGGTCCAGATGCTGGCGGTGCCATCGGAAGCTGTTTACCGTTGTGACAAATGTTCCTACGTAACCAGCAAGGAGACGGCTTTGGACCAGCACTGCAGACGTCACCGCAGGACGAAGGGACATGAGTGCCCTTCCTGTGGGGAGCGATTCAAACAGAGGCGCAGGTTTGATCACCACCTTAAAAATCAGCATCCTGCTCCTCCACCCAACACAGCTTCACCAGGAAATCCTGCTGCAGCGCCGGCAGAATCCGAACGACCACGAAGAGAAACAAGTTCACATCAGACTGAACTTCTGTCCTCTGCAAACGAGACGTCCACAGAACTGAAACATCAACAAGAACCGTGCACCGCCCATATCCAAACAACCACCGTATCAGAACCTCAGGCTGGTGGAATCATGGCAAATACAAAGAAAGTTTCAACTAAAACATCACAGAGCAAAGCCCATTATGTTAAAAGAGACGGTAAATTTGAATGTGAGCTGTGCAGCTTTTCCTCAGCCAAGCTGGCAACCTTTAAAAAACACCTCCAGACCTGCCGAGAGGCTTCAGGTCAGATCGTTTCTGAAACAGACAAACAAGGGAGTGAAAAACTCAGAAGTATGGAGGACAATGTAGGAAGGACCAATGATGGCAGTTCAGGAGAAAACCGACCAATCTATGCATTAAGATGTAGTCAGAGAAGAGCTGTGGCCGACAAGAAAGGCCGTCTGCAGCCATTTGAGGTCCGGTGTCCCAGCTGCCCTTATTCAGCCAGATCCAAACGTTTTCTATCCCGTCACATTCTTTCTGATCATAAGGACGAAAAGCTTCAGGATCCAGTAGAGGATCGGTTGCACTGCCAGCAGCCTCGGATGTATCGCTGCAGCTGCTGCTCCTTCAGCTCCTCCAGGCGAAGGCGCCTGGAGGAGCACGAGTCTCTGCACACGGGCGTCGGCCGTCACAGCTGCGACGCATGCCACAAAACCTTCGGCGCAGTGTCCAAACTGCGCCAGCATAAGCTGCGCATCCACGACAAACAGCCCACACACTTCTGCCCGCTGTGCGACTTCGCCGGCTACGCTCTCGACGACGTCAGACGTCACAGCCGCCGGTGTCACTCAGGGGAGTTGCAGCACATCTGCAGTCACTGCAACGCTCGGTTTAGTTCCGAGATTGCTTTGAGGAACCACTGCAAACGGGCGCACCAACTTCAGGCCTGCTTTTCATGTAAGAAATGTGACTTTACATGCAGCAGCGAAGGGACACTGAAGCAGCACCAGCAGAGCAGACACCCGGAGCTGGAATGCAGCACCTGCCAGGAGGAGTTTCAGACTAAAGAAAGCCTCGGCCTTCATCAGAGGACTCACCTGGCGCACCCATGCCAGCTCTGCCCCTTCGCAGCCAAAACAAGGCCGCTGCTCGCGCAGCACCTTCTGAGCCAACATGAGGGGGGGTCATCAGAGGACAAGCCTCTGCGCTGCAGCACATGCGAGTTCACCTGTCGGCATCAGTTGGTGCTGGAGCAGCACCTCCGGTCACATGGGAGCAAGCGCTTGTACAAATGCACAGACTGCGAGTACGCAACCCGGAACAAGCAGAAGATCACGTGGCACATTCGCATTCACACCGGGGAGAAACCGTACAGCTGTGAGCAGTGCAGCTACGCCTGCTCAGACCCGTCCAGGCTGAAGGTAGAGACCAACACCCCGATTTCAAAATTAATGCAACTTTCTTGTTGTATTAAATAGGCTGTAGATTGTCACTGTGAAATTTCCTCAAACCACTTCTGGTCTTAATCCTGCCGGAGTTCGTTATGTTATGCTAATGCCCATTGATGCAAATTCTACACATACCAAGGATCATCTTAGAAGCAGTTTGCTGCTACCTAGTGGTTGAAGTTCTGCCCAATCGGCCCTTATCATTGATTTGCACTCTACATACTCAAACCGCTAAAACGCTAATAATGGAGCTAGTTTATCGATGGACGCGTTAGCATTTTTACTAACACCGAAAACATTTGGTGCACTCAGCTCCTCGTAAATTATTTTTTCCAGATAAATTCTAAAGCGCTACTCTTCTTTAAGTAGTTAGACCAGGGGTCCCCAAACTTTTTCCTGCAAGGGCCACATAGCTGTTCCTTTCTCTGGTCGGGGGCCGGTCTTAGTTTTTGGAGAAAGAAACCTTAGAAAATTCTTGTCGACGGGGGAAGAGGGGGGTTGGGGGAAGAGGGTGAGGGAGAGAGAGAGGGGGGGGGAGGGCTGTTCTGTCTTTGAAACTGTCGAGCGGGTGAGGGGGGGAGGGGTGACGACACATTCACGCTTTTAGATAGATTTTTACCCAGAATGCAAATAGAAAAAACCGTGAGTGAAACGGTGACTGGGACTGACTAGTATATATTCCATTGAGGGAAAGTAAGTTTCACATCTGCTCAAAAGCCCCCTGGTGGTTGAAGAAAAATCCACATATAAACCGGAAAATACAATATATGAAAAAAAAAAAACACTGAATGCTCTCTGGTATGAGGAGGCGGGCCGGATCCGGCATTGTTCAGGGGGCCGGACCAAATGACGTGGCGGGCCGGATCCGGCCCGCGGGCCGTAGTTTGGGGACCCCTGAGTTAGACATTTATATTCACGCTCTTATTTTGAAGTAGGTGAAGACTTTTTACACAGCACTTCTGTTTCCTCTCCTCTCGTTCTCCATGCATGATGTTTAGAAATTAGTTTTTTTCTGTACCCAGAATGCATCACCTTAGCAATCAGGGTGGCTAGCATGTAGCTAACCAACATGCTACATGTTGCTAGCTGCATGCTAACCTAGCATGTAGCTGCTAACCTAGCAGCTACATCCTAGTCCTTTGACTAGGACTTAATGTCCTAGTCAAAGTTGTAGCTAATCAACATGCTAACTAGAATGCTTCTCCTAGCTAGCATGCTGGTGTTGCACTTTAGCGTTAGCATAGCTAATGTTTATGATGTGCTTGTGGGGGTTTCTCCGGTTGCTTCATGTGGATCTGTCCTGAGGTCAGCATTCAGGTTTTTCACGTCACTAATATGATGTCAGCTGTGTGTTTAGGCTGAATTTATCTGCTTTGCTGTAAACAATATAAGAATCATCAATTTTTTCACTCATTTCTACCAAAGCTGCATATGAGAGTTCACCAAGAAGAGAAGAAGTACCTTTGCCCAGAGTGCGGCTACAAATGCAAATGGGCGACGCAGCTGAAGTACCACATGACCAAACACACGGGTACGAACGCCAGAGAACACGGTAATAACACGAGAATGAAGTGGTAATCTGACATATCTGTTGTTCAATCCTTCAGGGGAGAAACCATACCCCTGCGATGAGTGTGGGTACCGCACCAACCGAGCAGACGCCCTGCGCGCACACCGGGACACGCAGCACCGCGACCTCCGACCTTATGTCTGCGAGAAATGTGGCAAAGCCTTTAAAACCAGCTTCATCCTGAAGACCCACCAGAAGAAGCACACAGACGACCGAGCGTACGCCTGCGGACTGTGCCAGAAATCGTTCCGGTGGCCCGCGGGTCTCCGACATCACTTCCTGTCCCACACGGAGCAGCGGCCATTTTCCTGCCGCCACTGCGCTTACAGAGCCAAGCAGCGGTTCCAGGTGGTCAAACATCTGCAGAGGCACCATCCCGAAGAGTCGGCGGAGCAGGGCGTGCTGCGGGACTCAGACCGGAGCATCCTCACCCTGAAGGAGGCCCTGCAGGGGGCGCCACACGCCGCAGGGGTCAGGGAGCAGCGTCTTCCAGCCAGGGAAGAAGAGGCTGTTTCTGAAGGAGACGGAGCAGCAAAACTAAACACAGAAACCCAGTGAAGATCCTGAGATGTATGAATATTTATGGGCTGACTCTTTTGAGAAAAAACCTACATTGTGTTTATGAACAAAGAAATGAGCCATAAGGTAGAACATCATCAGTTAACACTGTTTTTAATAAGGTCTATTTTTATATGGATAATACTGATATTTGGCATTTTGTACATTCGTTTCCAGCAGTCGTCCAGTTATGATGCTGTTCGTTCAGGCAGGTTCAACATGCAGCAAAATGTTCAGACTACATGAAAACATCTGAGAGGATCTACCACTAAATATACAGTCATTTCCCTAATGACCTAAAAACTGTAATGAATAAAGATTCATAACTACTTCAAAACTTATACATCTTTATTACCACCTGCAATGCATGCTGGGCCGGTGACGCGGGTAGTTTATATTCAACTGGAGTCTAAAAACAGAAACGTCCAAACTGAGACAAACTGCTGTTAACACGAGATATCAAACCAACGGGACTGGCTTCTGATCTACTGTTTATTACTTCAGCTAGAGCTAACACCAGTAGCAGGAGCTAACACCATTAGCAAGAGCTAAAAACATTAGCAGGAGCTCAAATTGAAATATGAGCGGATGGTTAAAGTGACAATGAAGCGTCTTTGTAAAAACAACATTCTAATGTATTTGAGAAAATGTTTTGATTCTGATGCTAACCGTAAACAGACTGAGTTAGAAACCTCAGCAGCTAATGCTATCCTTCTTGGTTAGCATCTTAAGCAGCAGCAGCACAAACTCCAGCTTTTTCAGATGACTTTCTGCTCTTCCTCTGCTTGGTCCTCCTCATCTTCATTTCCTTTATATTTCAACAGGTTCAGATTCAAAGAGTTGAATGTTACTAAAGTCACAAAAAAACTTCTGGCCGGACAGAGCTAGCGCTGTAGCGCCTAGCATACATCATCTACACAACATGGCAATGTCCATGTAGCAATATTTCATTTAAATTTATAAAAGCTAAACTTCCTACAGTATCTTTCCTGTTGTTTTTACTTGTGAAATAAACGATAAAATCTGTTGCTTCAACTAATCGTGGATCTTTAAGCTTCAAAATATTCTCAGAGAAAAAGAATAAAATGCAGAAGTTGAGTCCTGAGTTGTTGATTTTACACCTCAACAATCCACAAAATGGGAGAAAAAGATGAGGATCAAAGTGCTGCAATGTCCTAGTCAAAGTCTAAATTTAAACCTCAGTCTGACTGGAATGATGCACCTGTTTGTTCTTAAATAGTAACACTGGAGTTTTCCTTCATCTCATTTTGCCCAGCAGGTGAGTCAGTAAACATTAGAAAGTTTTCTATGAGTTTAGGAACAACTAAAACACTAAAACATGAACCGGAGTGAAGCTGTGAGGTCAGAGACGGCGTGACGCCTTCATGTGAGCTCTGAGACGCTGATGTTAACGAAGACGGAGGACGGAGGGATGGCCGTCCCGTCTTTAGACAGCAGGTGGATGTGACGGTAGCCTGGATGGAACAAAAGAAGGTATGGCAGGCCAGTTTATCATAAAATCAGATTCAACACATGCATTTACATTTTGACAGTTATTAATGATGCCAAATGTAGTGCAAATTAAATTGGAGATATTTTGAAAACAAATAATGATGCTGCAAAATGTATGGCAAACCGTGTTGACATAAAATCGGTCTCATCTGAGTATGTGAAATCACATTCCAGATATCTGAAAGTCAGAATGACATCATTGATATTTTTGAGTAATTATTGTTTGTCAAAACATCACAGATTGATGCAGCATTTTGACATCAAAATTTAAAAAAGGGGAAAAATAAATTTTGAAATGCTTCACTGTCAGCAGCACTTTTAGCTCCTCAAAGCCGTTTTCAGTGAATTCTTTGAGTCTTGGCAGAGAATAAAAGCAGAAATTATTAGCAGACTTCTGCATTTGCCGTCTCTTTCTGTCCCATAATGCTGGTTTCTTTCTCTGTTCTGGCATTATCTGACTATTTTGTGCAGAAAATCCAAAAGTCTACAGGCATCTATTCGGACAGCTCAGTGGCAGCATCATGGGGCTTACACAAAGGCTCTTAATTCAGATCTATAAAAATGTTATTTTGACAAATTACAGTTAGATTTGATACCCTGAACTGTAATTACAGACGTCGACTCTTCAGATGACATATTTTGATAAATCTTGAAAAGGATTTAATCATCAAAATGTGATTAAATTTATTTTGACTTCTTCCTCTTAGACAAAATGTGAATGCAGATATATTAAGTTATTATGCAGGATGTTCAAAATGTTACAACATATTATTGGGGCAACGCTAAGAAAAAATAATCGTAAAATTACGAGAATAAAGTCATATGAGAATAAAGTTGAAATACTAGGAGAATAATGTCAATATAACTTTATGCAGGTAAAATTATGACTTTACATGAAAAAGTAATTTTATTTTACCTTTTCTTTGTGTGGCGCTTAAGTTATAGATGTGTCTACTAGTCAAAACGTCTCTAATTACATTCCTGATGAAACTGATTTTATGTGATAACAGCTTGCCGTAGAACTCACCTGGCTGGATGCAGGTGAAGGGAAGCGTGAACTGTCCGATGAAGTCGTTCCTGGACGTTTTGTCGTGGTCCTCCACCACGAAGCGGACCAGCGCCAGCTCAGGCGAGTGGACGACGAAGTTCAGAGTCTCGTTCCAGACGGGGTTGAACCCTGGAGGTCAGAGGTCAGCAGCCAGGTGAACACCCCGCTGTTCTGCAGGTGGGCTGGTGAGTTTCGTACCGTTGTTGTTGATGTGGCTGGTCTCCTCCCTGGTTTGGTCCTGAGGGACGCCGTAGATCTCCACCCTGACCAGCGGGTCCACGATGGATCCCTCCTTCTGGTTGACCTTGGGCAGCTGCTGCGCGCTGATCACCTGCCGCGACACACACACACACACACACACAGTCACCTGGAGACTCACCTGACCCACCAAATACCCTCTGACCCGCGCTGGAGAACAGCTGGACCTGGATGGACAGGCGCGCCGGCTTGTAGCCCGGCCGGTCCTCGGGTCGGTCCGGACTGAAGCGGCTGTCGGCGTCTCTCATGAAGTCGGGCTTGAGGACGTAACCGCAGCAACCGTTCTGCCTGAAGCGGCCGTCGTTCAGGTCCATCTCCAGGCCAGCCGTCTGGAAGTTCAGAGCCACTTTGAGACGGAGAGAAAAATAAATTCATTAACTTTCATTTTTCCAGACATAAAAATGAATCAGAGACGAGACGATTCTCTGCTTCAGGAATCTTCTGATCCTGAGAGAATCATCTGCTCAGCAAACACTCCCAGCTTTATTTATCCCTGTCTGACTTTCTTTGCACACATTTAAACATTTTACATCCTGAATGAATCGTTTGTTAAGCAGTTCTGTTTGTGTGGCGTTTGTAAAGCTGCCAAGTCAAAAATCAACAGCAATAATATGGATTATTCTTTCTCTTCTTTCAGAAGAGAGAAACATTGTGCTTCAATTTTATATTTATAAATTCATTCATTTATAAATGTCACATTTAGTAAGCTAAATATTTAGCTCAGAGATAAATATTTAGGTCGCTAACTAAATATTTAGTGTGACGCAAAATATTCAGCTTGTTAGCATCAACAGATTTAACTTCCTAAATAATTATTTAGTTAGTAAGCTAAATATTTATTTTGAGGTTTGTTTAGTTAGCAGACTAAATACCCAGCAAGCTAAATATTTATTTACCCAATTAAGTATTTAGCTACTAGGCTAACTTGCTAATTATGCTAAATTAACTAAATTATTTCTGTTAGTTTTTGACTGTGGCGTTAGAAATGGCCGATCTGTGCAGAGGTCAGAACGCCGACACGCCGCCACTCGTCAGACTTATGGGGAAATTATTCAAGTTTTCTGGATGAACAGAATCTGAATCTGATTCTCAAAGGTTAGCTTCTAAAATAACTGACAGTTTGCCCATATTTAAATGATGCATTATGCAAACCTTCAACTGAAAGTCAGTCATGTTTAAATGTCACAGGAAATGTTCAGTATTTAGCTGACACCAGCAGGTGGCGGTGTTTGCTCATACCGATCTGGCAGCCCACGTTCCACATGTCCTGAGGGTTGTAGTTGGACGAGTCGGTCCTCAAGCCGCTGGGGTACGTCCTGCACAGCTGCCGAGCGTTGCACCGAACGAACTCTGACCCTAAAGAGGAACACACAGCAGCCTGAACACTGAGCTCCTGCATGATGTTCTGTCTAAAAAGTCGTAACTTCTACAATAAATCCTTCTTACCTGCGTCCTTAGCGAGCTTCTTTGCTTTGGACTCAGAGAAGGACGACATCTCATAGCACTTGGCCTGAGAGCGAGCGTGCTCAAAGCCGTGAAAGTGGACGCTCTTGCAGTAGACCACCAGGTCTGACAGCTCCCTGGACAGTTTGGACTTCTGCAAAACACACATAGGATATTTAAAAGAAACTACTGGATTAATGGTTGCATTTTCTGCTTGAACGCCTGATTCTTCAGGGTTACAGAAACATCCGGTTAGACCAGCAGAGGCTTGGAAAATGATCAGAAAGTCAGATTTTGCTGGATTGCTAAACATTTTTAATAAACTTGGATAAACATGAACACTGGGACTGTTGACTCATCATCAACATCCTCTCAGAGCAAACAGACAACAAATCATGTCTGAAACCAGTAAACAGGAGCTAAACCTCAAGGAGCGTTCGCCTCAGAGACACAGAACGACGACTTTCCTTCATCTGTGCTTCAGGAGTTTAAATAAAAGCAAGTCAGGATTTAGCTCCAGCTGTATTTTTTAAATCAACATCTTTGGGTCACATGTTTATTCAGACTTCTAGAGGAAAACAACCTAAAAAAGATTAGAAACCAAAAAACAACTTAGATAACAACAGTCTCGTAGCTAATTTGTCTTTTAGCCATTTCCATGTGTTTTTCTGAAAGGAGCAACGTGGCGAAGGAGGGTTGAAGTCAACCCGCCTGTAGCGTTCCCAGATTGCTGCGTCTTCACGGTTCACCAACTTAAATTTAAAACTTTTAAAAAACATTTTCAATGAAAAGTCTTATCACTTTCATACGTTCATTGAAAGTGACAAAGACCGTTCGTCTTAGGCAGTGGTGAAGACGAACATCATCCAGTAAACAGCAACAAATGTGGACTTGACCCATAATGTTAGCCAGCTAGCCAGCTGGCTAACTGGCTAACATGTGTATATTAGCAGCTAGTTAGCGATAGCTGCAACCGCCTCAAATCATAGAATGCAGTGAAGATGTCCAACTCTAACTTCTGCATGACAGGAAACATGTAATATAAATAACTAAATAGTCCTGCCATGATTTACATACTTAAGTGTTTAAACTTACATTTTTTAAAAATGAATTTAAGACATTTTAAAGCCTTAATCTTACATATCAGTGATTCTTGAGAACAGGGAGAAAATGGGTTTTAATTTTCCCATAATTTTTTTTTATTTCTCAACCTTATGTATGCAAATATGACAATGTTTAGGAAATGTAAAGATGCTAAGGTACAGGCTCCCAGTTGCAACATTTTTTTAAAAAAAAATTACATTTTTAATCAACCTGACCCAGAACTTTGTCATCACCATCTGACAAAAGTAAATGAAAACTAATTTTTAATGACCCTATTAGTGATATTTTTTACTCATTTTACAGACAAATGCTTCTCAAGAAACAAAACAAATATTATTTAAAACCAAAAACAACAAAACGGCCATCTGACGGAGTTGACACAGAACTGAAGGTGGTGACAAACTAGTGAGTAAAATGAAAAACTTGATACATGTGAAGTAATGCAATTCATGTAAAATACATTAAAATGAATTAATTGCACATTTAAGTGAGATTTGACAACAATTTCACTGAAAGAGTCACAAAAACTCTGATGGAGTTGACATCTGACGGAGTTGACGAAATGCCAAATTACCTCAATTTATATGACGTTATTCTGAAGGAGGTCATATTGTAGCTCATCAGGTCCATGAAATCTTTACAGTTTACTAAAATTAAGATTTATTTCACAAAATTTCACCAAGGTTTTGAAAATTGTCAGTTATGGAGTTGACACATCCTGGTTGTGACAAGCAACTTAGGAATAAAACAGAAGAAAAAACTAAAGAATAACTTAAGCTAACCGGAGCTAACTAGCCCTCTTAGCAAAGGAAGAGAAAAGACGACGTCATGGGGTCCTCAGAAGTTCTGGTGCCCCCCAATAATGCCTGATTTTTTTTTACATTCTTTTCATGTCTGACGGTGTTGACAAAAACTAGAGACAAATTTCAATGGAGTTGGAAAATATATATAAATGATTTTTAATTAAATTTATCGACACTTTTATAATTATTTATATGGCTACTTATACTTAATTGTCATAACATATAATTTTAGTATTTCTGTAATTATTTTAAACTATTATAATGTATTGAGTTCTGCTCCTGGACAAGGGATTTTACAGGCATCATCCACCAACTACAATGTTTAAAATAAAAAAATATTCAGCAAATACCAGGAAAATATACATTGTTGTGCTCACATGACCCAGGTTAGTTTAGACAGATATTTGAAAAAATTATATTTTGTGTATATTTTATTCAAATTTTGTGCTTTATCCATAGGACCTGTTTTGTCCCTATTCTCAAGAATCACTGATATACATCTGTGAACATCCTGGTCTTTCAGCCACCACCAGAGGGAGCCAGATCTGTCCTCACTCTAATAAATTTACAGCTTCAGATGGGAAATATTGAGATTTTTATTTTTGCATTCATAACGCTGTGCTTCATTCGTTTGAAACAGAATCTGTTTTCAGAAAACCAGGAGAAATATTTTCATTATCGATACTCGATGACTTCCTGACTGAACTTCAGAGAACAAATGATTAGAAACCGACTCTACAGTAAATCATCTTTATCTTGGATGCATCTGAACCACCTTGTTCGTCGTTTCCGCCGGCAGATCTTCTGCGCTCGGACTCTCTGCGTCACCGTTCGCCATCTCGTCTTCGTCGCTGACTTCATCAGTCAACGTTTCGTCAAGGTGTGTTTCCAACCCGCCGAGTTTCTTGGCTTTCAGCAAAATCTTTCCCCTCAGCTCCTGTAGTGAAGAATCACAGGAATAAGTTTCTCTCTGCAGGAACCAGATTGTACTTCACTTTATTGTCTCCTAACTGAAGGAAGCAAAGCATCGACTAAACCCTCAGTGGAGTCTCTCGTGGCGTTGCTCCACCATTACTTCATTTAGCATTGATTGTTGTGAGTGCTCTAATGGAGAGGAGTTTATAAGTTCGAGTTACTACTGCTTTTAGTATTAGTGCTACATGGACAACAGGGAGGCTGATTAATTTTTAAAATGAGATTTTTGGATCTAAAGGGTTTATTGTTCAGGTCAACGTCTGGGAAAAACTTTTTTTATTGACAGTGATGATAAATACCTGAAGAGTCTGGAAAAAAACTATATAAGGAAGTAAACAGTGACCAGAAACCGACTCCAGAAAGTCTACTCCGATCTTCCTGAACTAAACTGATCATCTTTGGACCTGAAGAGGAACGATCTGGGAGCCACATAAAGACAGTTACAAAGTCGGCCTTCTGTCACCTGAAGAACATCTCCAGGTTCAGAGGACTAAAGTCTCAGCATCAGAGAAACTCATGCATGGTTTCTCTTTAGTGGCTTTGATTCCTGCAGAAGCTCAGAGAATACACTTTAAAATATTTCTGTTAGTTTTTAACTGAATGGCTTAAAGATCTGCTGCTGTTGTACCAACCTTCCAGACCCCTCAGGTCTTCTGGTTCTGCTCTGCATCAGAACCACAACCAAACATTTGGTGTTTTTATATTTGAAGCTCTTTCAGCTGCTTTGTGGCTTAAATGTGTTTCTTGAACTTCAAGTTGAAATGTGAAACTTGAACTTGCAGGTTAAACTCCAAGTCTGGCTGGTTGCTGACCACAGCTTCTATTTGCTCCATTTCTACTGACACAGATCCGGAATATTGATCCGTCTGAACAGAACCCGGACGACGGTCCGACCCAAACACCAAGACGCCATCTCTGAATGAGGTCAGCACCAGGCTTCTGTTCTGCTTTGGTAAATGTAACTGCAGAGATGGCCGTTTGTCCCAAATGATCAGTGTTTCAGCTGTTTTGCAGTTTTCTGGTTCTGGTTCTGCAGGTCAGTGACTCGATGCTCTGCTGGTTTTCTTTAGACAGAAACCTTTTCAAAAACCTCGTAGTCCTGAACACCTTCAGGAGGAACAGCCTACAGAAACCTTTAAAGTCTGAGATCTTTATATTCAAGTGTTGAAACAACAAACTCTTAAAACAGTTAAACATGGTGGGTTTATGTCGCCTACAGTAACGTGAAACCTGAGACCTGAGGCGAGGGAAGCATGAGGGGGATCTGTCCGTCCAGCGGGGCCGTCAGCAGCATCTCGCCCAAAATATGGCGAAGGTGTCTGGCCATGACGGTCTGCTGCTCCACGCCGCAGTGATTCTCCAGAGACACGATGACGGGGAAGTCCGATACCTGAAGAGGGATAAACTCATTAAACGCAAATATTATAACCAGTTTTTGTTGTTTTGGTAAGTTTCTGCTTTGCCTGCGGTGATGAAAACAGTCGACTGCGTCAACATTCATCTCTTTTCTCAAGGCGCTGCCTCCTCTGAGGGCGGACTTTGTGGTTTGAGGATTGAGTTGTTTTCACTTGGGTTCATTATGAGATAATTATGTCAAGGCTCTGCCGCATCCACTCAAATACATTAGAGGTTAGCGCAAATTCATTAGTGGCATTTCCCGTGATAACAATAAGGCAGATCGTCAGGAGAACGGTTCCCATGGTGACGCTTCCTGTGTTTCAGGACAACAACGAGCCACAGCAGGTTCAGCTAGAGTGACTGATGTGCAGTAAACATTATGATGACGGCATGTGGCAAAATGTAACGGTTCAGATGTTGACTGCATTTCTATGACTTTGTATTTTAATGATGTGAAGCACTTTGAATGGCATTGTTGCTGAAATCTGTTATACGAATAAACTTGATTGATTGATGAAGTTTAAAATATAAAAAATATGTTAATAACTGTAAAATGTAATACAATTTTAAAAACCATCATAAATGTAAGGGTGTATTCCCACCAGCCCTGTTCAGTCCGCCTTAATCCAACTCCAGTCCATTTGTCTGGTCCAAAAAAACCAAACTCCGGTCCTCCAAACCTTGGTCTGGGTTCGGTTGAAGTGAACTCTGGTTCGGTTCAAATGCATTGTGAACGCCAAGCGGACTGCAGACCGCTCCAAAATCAGGAAGTGGACTACAGCGCGGGGCATTCTGGGTAAATACAACCAAAACAAACGTGCTACCTTAGCGCTAGCAGGAGAAATCATGGGAGAAATGACTGTGGTCCTTAGCCAAAGACTGAAGAGTTAAAATGTGACGCTGCTTCATTTGTGTTTCCATCTGGTGAAGAAGGAAGTTGCTCTCAGTGTCTTCAGAGATTTTCATGTCATTTCCTTCAGTGGTTCTTGGTGCAGCGCCCCCACAGGCCAGGAGGGGAACAGGTTGGTTTGACTCAGAGCAGAGAGAAAGAACCACAGCAGCTGGAAAAACTCAAAGTTTGGTGCTCACCTTGAAGGCGTACTCTTTGAGAGTTGAGATAATGTCTCTGAAGAGGATTTTTGACGTTAGCGTGTGGCCGTGGTAGACGATGGGTTCCCCGTCGCTGCCGTCCCAGCAGTCCACCTCCACACAGCGGCAGCCTCTCTTCAGCGCCCTGCAGTCAGAGACACATTACTACCAACTCAAGGTTGACTCAGGAGTCATAAAGACAGTCAGACATTTTCCTTTCTGCCGTTTTAGCATGAAGACGTGTTTTGGTGGTGAGTTGGTGCAGTGCTCACTGGATGTAGGCCTCCAGGCTGCTCAGGCCTCTCAGCTGGTCCTCCAGCAGGTAGGTGTTGTGTGAGGAGGAGATGAAGTAGTGGCTGAGCGGCTGGTTCATGTCCTGGTGAAGCTCCAGGAGCGCCGGGTTGAATATGGAGCCCTCCTGGGAACACAGGTACATCTGGAAACCCTCCAGCGACATGGAGCTTTCCTTCACAGCTGGACGGAGGCAGAGACACGAAACATCACAGGCTTTACTCTGCTGCTTAATGAGGACGTTAAAATGTCTAACCCGTTATATCTGGAAAAAAGAATAATACATGATTGTTTCTATTTTCCCGTACATTTTTAAAAAGTCTTAAATTCATGTATTTAAAATGAAGGCCTTATTGTTTCTTACGTTGGCCTTAAATACATGGATCACAAGTCTTAAATTTTGTTGTGGCAGGACTAAGGGTGAGCATTTATCATATTGCTATAATTAATCACGATACATTTCTCGTCATAATATTTTTATTATCATTGTCACAATAAATTCCAGTTTATTGTAAAAAACCTGAAGCTGTCTGTATTGTTGACATGGCTAAATTTATTATTTTTCTAGTGACAGCTGGTGTCCTATGAATGTTTTACATATAGGAATGTTTTTCAAGGACGTTATTTGTGTTTGTGTTTCTGTGCTTGCTGCACCATGCAGTCACAGATGTACAGTTACCTTAAAAAGAAGTAATCAATAGTTCTTATTGTCCCACAAAGCAGAATTATTTAATCTCTTATAGTCTATGTAGTTTATTTTTCTTGCTGGATTTTTCTGTCAGGCGAAGTTTGACATTTTCATTGCAGTCAGTGACTTGAAGCAGTCGAGGCTACTGCTAGCTGCTAATATACCCTAGCTAGCTAGCTAGTGTGTTTGTACCTATTAGGGTTAAGCGTATATTTATTTCCAGTTGGCTGGACGACGTATTTCGATGTGCATTTTGCATAAAAAGCTTGGCACTACCACAGTTTAAAATATGTGATTTTTTTTGTATGTCTCTTGTGATATAGGTCTTAAATTTAATTTATAATGGTCTTAAAAAGTCTTAAATTTGAGTTGGTGAAACCAGTAGAGACACTGCATGGAGTTACGTCAAACTAAACCTTTTCTTCTCTATAAATTGTAGTTTTACTGGTAAAACAACCCTGAACATGTTGCTGTGAATGTGTGAATAACTCCTGATCTGAATTGGGGATTCTCAAGCATTCACCCGACTCAGAGGGTTCGTAGCGCTGGATGAGCTGCTGGGCATGCTGGGAGCTCTGGTCCCCTTCGCCCTGCTCCAGCCTCAGGAAGGTCTCCAGCTCCTCCAGCGTTAGCCGCTCTCCGTCTCCAGAGTAGTCCTGGAAAACCTTCCACACCTCGTCTCTCTGGGTCAGCATCTGGTAGAAGTGGACAAACTGCTCGATTTCCAGGGAGCCGCTCTCACACTTGTCAGCCATCTGGAAACAAAGGAACCGGTTTTTAGAAGACGTCTTTACAACAACAGAAAACGTCTGTTGGGATCTTGGGCTGTTTTGGAGTTTCATAATTATTTGGTGATAGTTTCTTATTCTGATTAGTCTGGTTCCTGTTTTTCTGCAGTTCAGTTTTTTCTTAATGAATTTATCTTATTTCTTGTCTAGTTTTTCTTCCCCTGTGTACTCTCCACTCACACCTGCAATCAGTTAGTTAATCAGCCCAGGTCTTAAAACAAAGTCATTATTGGTTGATAATCTCCAGTTTCTCCTGTGATTGGGTCAGAGCCGTACCGTAAACAGATGCAGAGCGTTGTCTTCGTTCATCTCCACGTTCATCATCTTCAGCAGCTTCTTCACTTCTTTGAAGTTCATCTTCCCGTCTTTGTTCTTATCCGCTTTCTGGAACCAGTCTCGCACCCATCTGAGAAATGCTGAGGAAAACCTCAAGTCATAGAATCAAACGCTCATATTTAAAATCTTTAATTTCTTAGTTTTTACTCAGATTTGGAAACAGTAAAAGGAAAGCTGCTGGAGGGGGTTAAGGCAGATGTGGGATACTGGTCCTGCCTCTCTTGCTCATCCATGGTCTGGGCTTTGTGGATCAGCTTCCGGACTCCCTGGATCCAGGCCTGGGCCTCCTCTGGGGAGTCGGCCACCAGGTCCAGGTTTCCTTGGCGACCGTGAAACACCAGGGTGAAGCAGAGCTCGGCAGGAAACTCCTCAGCGATGCTCAGCATGACCTCAGACTGATGGCCCTCACGCACCGCCTCCACGTCCATCACTGAGACTGAGACAGTCATTAGCACCGTTAGCTAGCCCACCTGCCTCTGGTCCTTCACCTCTGCACAACACAGCTTCGTCTGACTGGCAACCGCCTTTACCTCTGCTGCATGACTGCCATCACACTGTCTGATTCCCAGTCACTACGATCAGCTTACACCAGCATCCATTGATTTTAAAAAGCGGTGCACACATCCCAGCTAAACTTTCATTTCTTCTAGTGCAGCATATGCCTGCAAAAACTTTCCAAGTGTGGATAAGCATTAGCATGTTAGCAAATGTTACCCATTTTCGTAACATTATGCTACATTATGGTGGCCATTTTGAAAAATGTTATAAAAGAGAAACAAGATCAAGACAATGTGTATCAGTGATTCTTGAGAATAGGAAGAAAATGGGTTTTAAATTTTCCCTTTTTTATTGTTTCTCAACCTTATGTATGCAAATATGACAAATAATGTTTTGGAAATGTAAAGATGCTAAGGTACAGGCTCCCAGTTGCAACATTTTTTTAAAAATTACATTTTTAATCAACCTGACCCAGAACTTTGTCATCACAATCTGACAAAAATAAATAAAAACTAATTTTTAATGACCCTACTAGTGATATTTTTACTCATTTTACTGACAAATGCCTCTCAAGAAACAAAACAAATATTATTTAAAACCAAAAACAACAAAACGGCCATCTGACGGAGTTGACAGAACTGAAGGTGGTGACAAACTAGTGAGTAAAATGAAAAACTTGATACATGTGAAGTAATGCAATTCATGTAAAATACATTAAAATGAATTAATTGCGCATTTAAGTGAGATTTGACAACAATTTCACTGAGAGTCACAAAAACTCTGATGGAGTTGACGAAATGCCAAATTACCTCAATTTATTTACGGAGCTTCATAATTTATATGACGTTATTCTGAAGGAGGCCATATTGTAGCTCATCAGGTCCATGAAATCTTTACAGTTTACTAAAATTAAGATTTATTTCACAAAATTTCACCAAGGTTTTGAAAATTGTCAGTTATGGAGTTGACACATCCTGGTTGTGACAAGCAACTTAGGAATAAAACAGAAGAAAAAACTAAAGAATAATATAAGCTAACCAGAGCTAATTAGCCCTCTTAGCAAAGGAAGAGAAAAGACGACGTCATGGGGTCCTCAGAAGTTCTGGTGCCCCCCAATAATGCCTGATTTTTTTTTACATTCTTTTCATGTCTGACGGTGTTGACAAAAACTAGAGACAAATTTCAATGGAGTTGGAAAATATATATAAATGATTTTTAATTAAATTTATCGACACTTTTATAATTATTTATATGGCTACTTATACTTAATTGTCATAATATATAATTTTAGTATTTCTTTAATTGTTTTAAACTATTATAATGTGTTGAGTTCTGCTCCTGGACAAGGGATTTTACAGGCATCATCCACCGACTACAATGTTTAAAATAAAAAAATATTCAGCAAACACAAGAAAAAATATACATTGTTGTGCTCACATGACACAGGTTTGTTTAGTCAGATATTTTTAAAAAAATAATATTTTGTGTATATTTTATTCAAATTGTGTGCTTTATCCACATGACCTGTTTTGTCCCTATTCTCAAAAATCACTGGTATAACTTCACTGGATCAAAGTATTCACAGTTCCAGTATCAGATTATTTTTTGTTACCAAAGGAACTTCATGCATAACTTGCACTAAGCTTCTGGCCTGGTTCTGTTAGACATTTTGTTTCTGTTGCTACATTCCCTTCCGGCGCCCAGTTAGTTAGAAATGCTGCCAAATGCTATAATGTGAGTTTTCCTCTCCCTCCTGACGGGTCATATGAGCGAGCTGAGCCGTGATCTGACGGTGTTTCTGCACTCACAGGTGGAGTGGCCCTTCCCGGCCCATCTGGATTTGTACCAGATAGTCAGGCCATCCTCCAGCAGGCGGAAATGACGCTGCTTCTTCCAGGAGCGGGACTTGACCTTCCTCAGAGTCGAGCCCGCCATCATCAGCTTGACGTGCGGATCGTCCTGGACGTCTGAGGGGAATTATTGACATAATCAGGACTAAAACTACAAACCATGGTTCTCAATAGTGGTAGGAACACTTAGAAACATCAATTTTTCAAAACCGATTTATGGTTTTGTATCCACCTGAATAATATGTAGTTGCGCCCCTGGATCCAACCCACAATAATAGTGCCATATTATTAGCATAACTGTTTTGCTAACAGTTATGCTAACTGTTAGCAAAACAAGCTAGCAGCTAGCTTGTTTTGCTAACAGCATAACCGTTTGCTATGCTAACGTTTCTCTGCATTTTGTGCTTTAAATCACTGAAGGTTTACACTAGTCCATTTGAAAGATGCAATGAGATAAAAGGTATCAGAACAAGCAGCTTTTATTTTTTATCAGGGCGGCTGTGTTTGATAAGAAACATCTCTTTCTTACTGTTTATTCAATGTCACATGCTGTTTTTATTTTGTTTTTTAATTATGTAAAGCTTTGCTGCTGAAATGTGCTATACAAATAAAATTTGATTGATTGATCTGAGTTTTCTACTTTTAGGAACATTTTTTAAGTCCAAAATTGGAAATTTCAAATTCTGATAAAAACTTGAACCCACAATTTAAACTTTAACCAAAATATTTCCAAGAGATTTTCTCTTTAGTTTTTATGACAAACAGAAAACATCCTAAAATTCCTCCTGCATCACTGCTTTATGTCTGTCAGGATGCTGATTAGTAAAACCCTGGTATTCACTGAGGTTCTGGTTGTTATGACAACCTTTAGGTCAAAGTTCAGGATTTTGACTCGGTGTTCATTAAACCGGAAAGTCTTCAGTTTGAGGAGGTCAAAGACTCACATGAACCTTCAGCCTCCATCTTTATCTCTGGAACATGAGTGGGAATCTTTTCCTGTAAAAGAAACAGATGTTGGTGAATTTCTCTGGTCTGAAAGTCCAAACTAAACATGTTAGAAAAGAATCGCATTCAGTCAGATTCTCTGAAGGGTTTTCAGACTTTCTTAGGATTTTCTCTGGACTTCACAGCTCAGCTCAGACTTTGTTTTTGTCCAGCAGGCTGGTGCCGATTCTCTTCCCAGCGAACGGGTTTGTTGGTTGAAATAAATCATCTCCTCCCTGCTGCTGCAGGAATTTGTGGGGACGGTGTGAAGAAAGCAGCGGGACGCTGGGCTTTTATTTGTTCGCTGGACAAACGGCATTTAACAGCATGGGAGTGTTTCTGAATCTTATCTGGAAGCAGAGAGGCCGGCTCAGTGCTGACAAGGAGGAATCAGAACCGGACCGAACCGGACCGGAACGACTTCCCTCTGATTTATTGGCTATGATGCAGATCCAGACGTTTTGATCGAAAAGGAAAAAGTCTTTGCTTCTGTTTTGACTTTTCCTCTCAAATAAACTTAATCCCTTTTTTTCAATTATGTAATTTCTTAAGAGGAAATAAAGCCACACAGACCCGGTCCAGTAGGAAAAGGTAACTGCTTGAGAATTTGTTGAAAACTGGCAGTGAGAGTTTTCACTGCAGAAGATGTCTGACCCACTCTGCTGGGCAGATTTGGTTAAATTCAGTTCTACTGCAGGGCTTCCCAGTGTAAACTGCCTTGTTTAAAGTCCCACATCACAGTCTTGATCAGATTTATGTCCAAACTTTGACTAGGACACTCCAAAACCTTCAGAGATAAAATGCTGCCAGATGTGAGGCTCTTCTGTTGTTGAATTTCTTTTAGTCTGGGGCGACGTGTTGCCTCAGGTTCTGTCTAAGTGATTTCTAGATTCTGATTGTACTTTTCTGTTAAAACAACTAAACCTGAGCGACTAACAGCCTCTTCTTCTCCTGTGAAGAATCAGTTTCTACCTGTTGGCCTCGGCTCAAATCAATGCGTTTGCACTTGCAGCTGGAATCTGACAGCTGATTGTAGGAGCAGATGATGAATGAATTAATTTGTGAATGGGTGAATGGTCAGTGAGAGGTTTATATTTCTTGGTGAAGGCAGGGGTTCCACAGTTTTTGATGGCTGAATGAAACCAGGTGCTGCCGACAGGCGTTTAGTGGAATCGTAAAAAAAATGTTTTTGGCTTCATTGGTCACTGATGAGATGCAAAGGAAATAAACGGATGACCTGCTCAACGACCAGAGACGGCTTTGACTTTAATTCATCTGACCAGGTAACAGTCAGCGTGTCGACCTGGTGAACCACCAGCAGTGGGTTGAAACTTTGGGTTGAAACTTTGGGTTGAAGCTTTGGGTTGAAACGTTGGGTTGAAGCTTTGGGTTGAAACTTTGGGTTGAAGCTTTGGGTTGAAACTTTGGGTTGAAACGTTGGGTTGAAGCTTTGGGTTGAAGCTTTGGGTTGAAACTTTGGGTTGAAACGTTGGGTTGAAGCTTTGGGTTGAAACTTTGGGTTGAAGCTTTGGGTTGAAACTTTGGGTTGAAGCTTTGGGTTGAAACTTTGGGTTGAAACGTTGGGTTGAAGCTTTGGGTTGAAGCTTTGGGTTGAAACTTTGGGTTGAAACGTTGGGTTGAAGCTTTGGGTTGAAACTTTGGGTTGAAACGTTGGGTTGAAGCTTTGGGTTGAAACTTTGGGTTGAAACTTTGGGTTAAAACTTTGGGTTGAAGCTTTGGGTTGAAACTTTGGGTTGAAACGTTGGGTTGAAGCTTTGGGTTGAAACTTTGGGTTGAAGCTTTGGGTTGAAACTTTGGGTTGAAACGTTGGGTTGAAGCTTTGGGTTGAAACTTTGGGTTGAAACGTTGGGTTGAAGCTTTGGGTTGAAACTTTGGGTTGAAACGTTGGGTTGAAGCTTTGGGTTGAAACTTTGGGTTGAAACTTTGGGTTAAAACTTTGGGTTGAAGCTTTGGGTTGAAACTTTGGGTTGAAACGTTGGGTTGAAGCTTTGGGTTGAAACTTTGGGTTGAAGCTTTGGGTTGAAACTTTGGGTTGAAACGTTGGGTTGAAGCTTTGGGTTGGCCTCTACGACGTCAAAAAACTGGTAGAAAGACTAAACTAAATAACGCTGTTTAAAGAAAAGGATCCAAGATTTAATCCAAAATGGTTTGGTTTCAATACAACAGTCTCTTGATAGGTACATTAAAATAAGATCCATGAATCCTGAATGATTTTATTGAAAGTCAAGGAAAAAGAAAAACATGAAACATGGTTTAAAGCCAAAATAATGTTCACTGATAAATTTATTGAAAAGGTAGATTAAATCAAAAACAGTAAAGATGAAGATGCTGATAGTTGGAATAAAGCCATTTATATAGTTTTGCTGATGTCAGTACAGACGGTTCTGGCATTGCAACATGCATCTGGCTGAACGACAGCAGAGATCATATTCACTTTGCCTTCTTATTGGGCAAGGCCGCAGTCACGCCTTCACCAGCTGCGACGATCCGACGACTGGAACGTCCAGCTGCAGCCTGGGCTGCCAGAGCGATGCTACAGGCAGAGCTGCAGCTGGAGGAACCGGACAGACGGTCCATCAGTTCTGAATCGACTATCAGGATAAACGTTTCCATACATTTGTGGCAAATCGAATCTGCACCATTAGAGACATTTGAAGCCCTCCCAGTGGAGGCATGTTGGTTCCAACAGCAACCCAGCTGATTCTGCACTGAGGAGAACGAAAGGGACCAGTTTCCTTACCAACCACAGCTGGATTGTAAGTTTTCTTTGGAAGTCTGAGGGATTCTGGCCAGGAAATCCTGTTGATGAAAAGATCCAGTGATCCAGAGCTCAAAAGGAGGTTCTGGTGAACTCCACTGCTGCTGATTCAATTAAGGCCACTGATTGTTACAGAACGGAGGAAACTTAAGATGTCCTGGTTTCTCAGGTTGAAAACACATTTGCTGCAGCTCAGTCCACAGGCAAATCGTGTGAAGGACCCTGATCTGGATGATGGGCTACTGGAACGACAAAAACCCTGAAGCCCAAAGATCTGTTGGGAGCTGAGTTGACCATCATTCGCTATTATCAGCAGCAAAAGTTCGAAAACAACATTTCCTCCTTGCTACAGGAACAGTAAGCAGACAGAGTCCCAGGTACAAACCGGATCTGATTTTGGATAACGGGCTGCTGGATGGAGGAAGGTAAAACAAGGGAGCAACGTCACAGAGGAAAAACATCTTATTCTCTCCAAAGCTCAGCACATCTCCAGGCTCATCCGCAATACACTGAGAGGCGGCAAACCTGCTGGAGGCAGATGCCTGCATCACTGCCGCACATGGTTGGTGCTGCCAACAGGCGTTTGGTGGAATCATTGCATAAAATCTGTTTTTTGGCTTCACTGGTCACTGATGAGATGCAAAGAAAGTAAAAGGGTGACCTGCACAGCGATCAAGGACGGCTCTGACTTTAACCCGTCTGACCAGGTAACAGTCAGCGCGTCGACCCGGTGAACCACCAGCCTGACCTCTACGCTGCTGCCTGCTGATAAACCGACCGGAAAGCAAAAGCTTTCTCAGGTTGCTGTGTAATAACTATCTCTTCCTTTCATTGTCTGTCTGCTCCGGCTTCCTTCAGCAAACTGTTTGAGTTTTAGTTGCATCTCAACCCAGAGAGGAGCTGGTAACGGTGATGCATACTTTCCACAGAGCATCGCCACGTTTGCTTGTACCATCAGAGCTGGAAGCTCCTGCAGCGTGGCAGCATCTTCCCAGCAGCCCGACCTTCAGCTGCTGGGGTGTTGCTTTATTCTGGGGGCAGTGAGTCACTTCATCAGGGAGTTCACTGATCACACACATACACACACACACACACACACACACACATGACTCAGCACCACGAGGACCAGCAGCATCTGATGGCTCTCTCAAGCTTTCTGGGGTTTTATGCAGCTCAGGAATGCTGAACCCCAGTCAGAGCTGGAGCTGTAATCCTGGATTTCCTTAATGCATCCATGTCAGGAATGTGAAACTCCAGCAGGATTTTCAGAGTAAATTAGAAGCAGAAGCAGAAACAAAGTTTTCATGCATGTGCAGCAGAAGCCAGAGTGACTCAGGGAAACGGCAGCTTGATGCTTACCTGAGGGATGTGCTCCTCGGATCAGAGCGACTCCAGGAGAGACCGAGGCTTTAAAAACTGGGAGGACTGGAGGGGAAGTGAGTCCCAGTCTGACTCCTCCCTTCCCTTTCCTCCAGTCCTGCTGCTGGGTGAGAAACCTGATTCCCCAGCGGCTCTGCAGCGCTCCCTCCCTCCCTCCCTCCCTCCTCCAGCTCCGCCTCGTCCCGCTGCCTTCCTGCCCGGCCACTCCCTCCTCTCACATCAGCGCCGCGCTGCAGGACTTTCAGCTTCCTGATTATTGGGAACAGTTGCCATTAAACCATGCATGAGAACAATAACCTCCATTAAAGGCTCACTCTCAGTTCCTCTGATTGTAGAGAGGGAGGAGATCTTCTTGATAAAACTGCATTTAAATCTAATCAAACCAAACAGTGACTAAAGGACAGAGTCCTGATCTCCGGCTGCAAAGCTTCACATTTTCCTCCCAGTAAACCCAGTTCTCCAGATCACACAGGTTCATACAACGCATCAGAAATCTTCTGGAAAAACTTGAAAAGTCGAAAAATTTTTACTTTTTATGATTTTTCTAGAAAATTTGAGATTAGTCTCTAAATGTCAGACTTTTTTTTGGTCAGAAATCTGACAATCTGCTTTTCCCCTCATGTGTAACAGCCTCAATATGCCGTTGCACCAAGGAGATGATGTCATCAATAAATGGTAACACTTTATGAATGTTTGTTGTCATCCTGCAAATAATGACATTTTTAATTCAAAGTTGCATTAAAAGTGTCTTTATTTACTGAATGACATTACATAACAGTAATAAACATTCATTAATACTTCATGTTTATGACATGAAGAAGTATAACTCATGAGTTTTAAATGCTGGTAAATAAAGGGTTAAACTGGTGAAGTGTTGGTGAAGAACCAGATGGAAACTCGGCCTGATCGCTCGGCTCCATTTGAGCCGCTGCAGCTTTTAAACTGCGGATCGTCTCCCAGCGGGATGAGACTCAGGTGTTTTTCCTCCGTGATGCTTCCTGTCCATCCGTCCTGGTCTGAGGGGTTAATGGAGTCCATGATGCTGCAGGAAATGAGCCTCATTAAGGCTGTGAGGCTCCAGAGCTTCAAACTACAACCAGGACTTTCCACCAAGTCTCTCATTACCTTCCCCAAAACATAAGACAAAACTGTTTTTAAAACCTGATGGCACATTTAGAGTTGACCTGTTTTTTGTTTTGATTTTTCAAGCCACTGGATTAAATTTGCATAAACAAATGACACTAAAAGTAACAGAAGTAAACGCTCAGGTCTAGTTTTCTTGCCGTTTACGTAAAGATTAAAAATTTGAACATTGCAACATTAGTGAGAATTTTGCTGCGATGCTAATTAGCAACACCAGGCACTTGAGTAAAATGCTGTTCAATTTCAGTATTTATTCAGACTTTAGAATAGAAACAAAATGATTTTGAATAACTATCATTATGCTGTTTTATTGTCTTTTGAGCTCCTAGCTCTTTTTTTGCAACAAAAATCAGTTTTACAAATCAAATTTCAACATGTATTTTTGAGCAAATACTAGTTTTTATTTAGTCTTTTAAATAGTTAAATATAAAAAAATAATTTTACTGTATAACTTACTAGACATCTTTCACTGGCTATAAAAACATTTTATTGGAATATGTACTTACAATATATTTATATTTTTCTTTTATTAAGGCTAAGATGCACAATCAACATACATTCACATAATTTATTATTCTACAGTTATACCTACTTATTGCTTGTTAATCATTTCCATTCCTTAGTTGCCTGAAGTCGCTAAATAGCTTCACACCTAAAATTTGAATAATTTTGGTTACATTTCTATTCTAATATATGCAGGTGATATTAGTAAGTCTCAGTATATTTTTATTGCACAACGTAGCTCAAGCTTAAGATTTACGGAGTTTATTGGCGAAATTGAATGGAGTGAACCATGCGCAGTTCACACTCCGACCACTAGATGGTACCAAAGGATTTCTCATGATATCCTTAGTATGAGAGGAATGTGTCAACATTTTCCCTCCTGGCATCTGACTAACTTCATTAACAGATGAAGTCATAATTTCCTGAATATGTTGAAAAATGTTTATTTAGAAACACTCAGAGGCCAGGAAATCATCTCTGTACAAACAGCCAACCTGTCCAGAAGGACGCTGCATGACAGAAACTGCTGCCTACGATACAGAACACAGTTCACCCATCAGAAGTTGCATGAGCGTGTTGCTGGAGACGACGGGTTGCTAAGGGAAGTATCAGCAGCAAACGGGAACGTCAGCAGCAACTCAGACGACCATCAGAGGGAAGTGATGTCATCACAAACCTCTGGTTGATCAGCACATTCTCTCAGTTTTTGCAACGCTTCACCTGATGTAGTTCCTGTTTGTTCATTTAATCTGTGAAATGTCTCACCTAAACACTACTGCCAAACAGTTCAGAAAAAATATCATGTCTCAGTAAAAGATGTATTCTACCGTTTCTGAAATTCAAGAGTTCGCAATCCAAAAAAAAGCCCCAAAAAGCCCTCCGTCTGTCCATGGTCGGTCCGCCGTGCGTGGCTCTGAGGACAGTCCTAGCACCAGGTTTGGTGGCTGCTGGCGGCCGGCCGGCCGGGGCGTCACTGCGGGGCGAGCGGGATGCCGCGGGCGTCCGTCACCTGGCCCTCCTGCAGGTTCTTGACGAGCTGAGCGAGCCAGCGCTTGGTGGTGGTGTCGTCCTTCAGAACCTGGGCGAAGGTGCTGTCCTTCAGCTGGTCCGGCAGACACTGACGCAGCGCCTCTCTGGCTCTGAGGAACCGACACGAAACCAGGAAGAAGAAAAAGGACTTTTGATGATGCAGAGCTAAAAATCGGGCAGATTCTCAAACTAAGAGTGAGACGATGTCACTCTCAGATGTCATACGATGCTGCAAAAACAAAAAAAACAAACCAAAACAACAAAAACTGTTGCTTGTTTACATCTATTGACTAATAAGTAATATTGCTGCGAAATGTATTTATTGGGGGAAACTAGTGATGGGCCAGATGACACAGGAACCTCGGCACATGAGCCAAGCACACAGGACGAACCCCTGTGTCGGTGTGCGTGTTCCTTTAAGGAAAACCATGTGACCGATGCAGTTCCTGTCGTTTGGATGTGAACGTGCCAAACTGTGTTGATGAGGGAGAAACTGTGGCGACACGTTTTGGGTTTTGTTGGATGGAAATACTTTGTGTTCTTTGGTTTTCGGCTCATTTTTGACTCACCGGCATGGATCCACAGAGGAAGAGGAAGTTTTCTCCGTGTGGGATCATTTTGATCTTATCACAAAAAGTATTTATTATTCCAAAGTCATTTTTTTCTTTCAGATTATTCAAATTCCTTCCCATAGGATATTTGAGTTAGTTTACATAGATGAACTTTTATTGCATCGTAGGTGAAAAACGTTGGATTTTCAGGTTTTGTCTTACTGTAACCGGATCTCTTCCACGATGCTGAGGCGTCATCGTGATGAACGGTTAACTCTCCCGTCTTTATCGAATTTGCCTGCAATGACTTTCTAAATCCAGCAGATGTCACTAAGTGACAAAGCAACACAGTAGACAGTTTGGGAAATGAGGCCTCATCGGCCCATCACTAGAAGAAACATCCTCCAGTAGGTTAATGTCAAACATTGCTAATCTAAAGCTAAACTGGAGCGGATCAGAACTTCAGCTGCAGCTTTCTGGATGTTTTTAGGAGAAACTAAAATGTTGCTGATCTTCGGTCCTGTTCTATCGGAGCGGCTGGTTCAGTTCCAGACGCTCTGATGGAGAAACCGACTAGAAAACAGGAGGAGTTTGTCTGCAGAGAGGCAGCGAAACACCAACTGATCCAAAACCATCAGAACCACATGAGACCAGTGGAAACACGATGCTGAATCGGAGCTGGGTGGAGAGGCCAGACCAGATTCAGCCAGATCACAGTTTTCAGTTTCTACATGTTCACATGGGTTTGATTTCAGTTTCAGTCCATTTTCCTCTGGTAAAGCGTTGATCTGTTTGTTTGGACTCTGCGGCTGAAACATTTGAAACATGAACTCATATTTTCAGTTTCCTGGGGGAAACCTGAGGGTGTCGGATCGGTTTCCATCTACAACGGCTCAGAACTTCATCCAACTCGAAATGAACATTTTAAGAACGAACCGATACTAAAATCTGGGCCAGTACAATATTTGATACTAATAATAATCAATAATTGAAGATATTATATGACTTTCCCCACCACTATATTAAAAAATGACAAACATCACTCGGTACAAACGCAGACATATCGTGTCCTGAGAAATGTTTTGCACGTTCTTCAAATTCCTTTGTTTTGAAATGTCTGAAGCATTTTACTGCATCCTGCTCCTGACTGATACTAATCATGTTCTGCAAACAGGTGATGGGAAATGTGTCTGCATTAATGTCAGCAGGTGGAGGCCATTTTTCTAGACAGGGGGAGCAGATGTAAAACTGGGCCGATGTTGGATATTTTAACAGAAGATTGGGCACTTCTTTACATGTTATGTATGAAAACTGTGGGCTTTCTGCAGGAGGAGGTTCAGAAAGTAAAAGATATTTGAGCAGCTTGGTGGAAACTTTCCATGAATGAAAACAATAATCGCTGCTCAACAGCGACTGAAGAGCCCAGCAGGGGGCGCTGGGCCAGCCATCGATCCAAACCGCTGACGTATTCCACTGAGAAGCGTACAGAGGAAGTGTCCAGTACCAGAACCATACCAGTCAGAATCTTTAGAACAAACTGGGTTCCTCCATCTTACCTCCAACTGTTAGCAAAGCTCATCATTTAGCTATAAATACAAAAACTTCACAATAAAGTTCCTGCTGCTGGATGGATGGAGAAACAAACTATTTTACATAAAAATGATTTGAAAATATAAAAACCTTTCAATAATCTGTTTCCTTTTCCAAACTGGAAAATCTCTGGATTAAACTCAATGTTTCCAGGCCTTTAAAGACGCAGCTCAAAGCTTTCCTCTGCTGGGATTCATCAAATAAATCCTGAAATCTGATCCTCTAAACACCGAGCGGATCTGATTTAGTCGTTTTCATCTCCAAACAGCAACAAAAACGTCAAGATGAGAAAAAAAACGGCTGTATCCGGGAGTCAGAACGGCGCCCTCTAGTGGTGCCAACTCACCCCAAAAACTATAAACACATCCTGAAATGAGAAATGCTGAGTTTTCCTCCCGTCTACCTGAGGTTATCTGAGAGGCGCAGGTAGCAGCGGACGACGTGCTTCAGCAGTCGGGCCGACGGCTCCTTGGAGAGCTGCAGCACCATCTTCCCCTGAGGAGACAGAGAGCATGATGGGAACGCTGCAGCAGCGTGAACACCCGGGCCGAATCCGGCAGAGAAACCCACCAGAATCATGGCCACATGGGAGAAACGCTCATAGGTCTGGCAGATGTAAGCCAGGCCGGTGTCGTCAAGCAGGATCTTCTGCAGGATGAAGGTCGCGACCTGACGGGAAAACGGGAATTATGGGATAGTCAGGAAAACTCAACTGAGCTACTCAACTGAAAGAACATTTGAGTGTTTTTAAAGATCAGTTTAGATTCTGAAATGAGGAAAATCATCCCAGGAGAACGTCTGGTTCTGCTGCTGCAGGTTTTACAAAACAATAAAAACTGAAATCAGAGAAGTTTTAGATCTTTCTGACAGATTTCCCTCGACATCAGGGAACATGAAGCATGATTTGGAACAAAATGTCCAAATAATTAAAAAATGTTTCATCATTTTAAAACAACCAGACAGAAAAATAACCAGAAGTTACTGAGGAGTTAAATAAAAATGTTCCAAACATCGATCCGGCCTCAACGACATGATGAATGCTGATCAAACTGCCAGGTATCTCTCCTGGTATAAAATATAATGAAAACAATAAAAAGTAGGATTGTGATGCTGGGAATCTTCAGTCTTTGTTGTAATAAATAAATCAAAATAAAAATAAGAAATAGGCTATAATGGACCATTCTTGCATTAGCTTGGTGTGCAGGGCTTCAGGCAGTTTAACAGCTGACAGTCGGGTCGACTCGGTTCTACCGGAACCAAAACTGCAACAAAACTGGGCTGGAGGAAACGCAGCTTTAGCTCGGTTTAATAAACGCTCCGACTCAAACGTTTCCAAATTCAAAAACGTTTGGGAACTTTTTAAAAACCTCACCGTTTTGGAGAGTTCGCTCCCTGACTCCATGATGCGCAGACACAGCGGGATGATTTCAGTCGTTAGGAGGAAGTTAATCACTTCCTGTTCGTCTGTTTTCACCAAAGCTCCTATAAAACAAACATTTAATGATCTGCTTGTAAACATTGACGTAAACCAGCGGAGCTCCTGAAGAGACGCACCGATGACTCCCAGGCTGGTGAGGCGCAGGTACTCGAAGGGCCGCGTTTTGCTGACTGTGTGCAGGAACGGATACAGGAAGAGGGGAATGTGAGCCGCCAGGAACGCCGACCTGATGGTGGGAAAGGTTTTGACCTTTGAATTTCAGAAATATTTTAGCTTAAACTAAAAATTAGATTCTTTTCCAGCTCATTTTTTTAAACTTTTCAGAATGTCTGTTTTTCTGTTAGAACATTTCTGAGGTTGAGGAGCAGAAACTGGACCCGGTTTGGGTTTTACCGCGTCTCAGGGTGCGAGGCGACGCACTGCAGCAGCGCCAGCGCATTGCACACCCTGTTGGACTGGTGAGCGGTGAGGGTGGGGGGGTTGATGGACGGGTAGATGTTCACTATTTCCTGCAACCAGAGAGAGAAATTAGCCAGAGTCTGGACCGGAACCGGGCCGGAGCGGGCCGAGGCTCTGACCTGCAGCAGCGCGGCGATGGTGCCGAAGGAGTGCCAGAGCATGGGGGCCAGGTCCGGCACCGACTCCCGCTTCTTGCTCAGCTCCAGCAGAGCGTTCTCCCTGGTCTCCGGGCTGGACAGCTCATTGATCCACTGGTAGATCTTCTCCCGGTCCACCTGGGCCAGCGCCGTGACGTTGGTGACGGCCTGGAACCAAACAGAAACATTAACCGGATCGTCGTCACCTCACACCCTCCTGTTCCAGTCCTCCATCAGAAGAGAATTTTGCTTGAATTAGGCAGCAAATTTAGCAAGTCTTGAAAAGGGCAGGATTATTTTCTGTTTTCCAGGCCCATACTGCCACTCACAGCACAATCAAGTAACCATGTAAATTCAGTTGCTATAAAAACTCTTTTAAGTCAAATATGACTTAAAAGAAACTGGGTCTCTGTCTCTTTAAAACCTTCTGCTGTTTCTGAAGCTCCGCCTCCAGGAAGTTGTCCCAACATGGCTCCTCTATTAACCCTTTATTGTTTTTAACAGCATTGCTCTGAGCAGCAGCTCATATGATGGGCTCAGCTGTCAGCTAATTGCTGCTGGCTAGTCTGAAGGAGCTGAGTGGGGGAGGAGCTTTGCCTGGAAGGCGGAGGTAGGTCCAACCAGGATTTTTGCACAGCTGAGTGGTTGCCATGGAGATTAAATGATTTCTCAAACATGCATTAAAAATTACGGCAACACTCCAGGTATGTTTTTGAAGAGGGAATAACATGATAACATGATGTAAAGCTTAAAAAAGTTTATTTTACATAATACTCCCCTTTACTACAAGTAAGCAAAAGCTAAAATATTAATACAAAATTATTGGAAACAAAAGAAAACTCCTGAATAAATTGAAGTTTTAGTCTTTTCCATTTATTTCTCATTAAAAAAAAGAACTCAACCATTTTATCCACTGATTTCATTTTAGGAATGATGGTTTCATTCATTCACTGCTCCGAATGTTGTCACTGTAGTGTTCAGTCTCCATCAGGCCCACAGCACATAAATTCAGATTTGAATAAAAGTTCTTACTGTTTCTGCAGCTTTTGTTGTTGACAGATCCACGTAGTTTGTGCTGCTGAAGCTGCCATTCACTAGACATCCATGAAGGTAACTTATTAAACTCAATCAACCAAATTTTATTCCAGATACAGCAAAGGTTTCAATCTCTGCTTGTTTAATCACATTTTACAGTTGGTTAATTAATAAACTGGCTTGTTTTTTTGTAATGAATCTGTCACTGAACGGACCACCAGTGGTACACGGACCACAGCTTGAGAACCATGGCTAAGAGTCCTCCACTTTTATAGAAACCTTTCTCTTTACTGCTTTGTTTTGATCTCTTAGAAGCAGTTTTAACCAAGTGTCCATTTCTTCTTCTCTTCCAAAGTCTAACCACTCCTAATTGGGCCTCACAAAGATCGTCTTTGGAACAAGATCCTGTAACACCAACTAATCTGTGTTTTTTTCTGAAACTGGTTCAAAACAGTTACGTGAAAATGAGTGAAACCTTCAAAAACTACTCACTAACTTTTATATGATTAGAACAACGTGTTATTGCCAATTATCGCCTAGTTCAATTAAAACCGACCCTGAAGCATTAATCGTTATTTTAAAATGAAAAATAAAATGTGGAGCTACGATTCCATCAGATAGAGTAAATCAGTCATAAAACAAGCATAGAGTTGTTTCCTAACAAAATGTGTAAAATAGGTCCAATCAGTGTTTATAATGATGCTAATCCACCAGAATTAGTTTGTTGGAGTAAAACAGCGAGTTAAAACCCGCTCCTGTTAAACACTCACCGCTCCCGTCGTCAGCATTCTCCGGACCTCTCCCTGTTTTCCAGTTATTACTCTGAAACTCTGCGTATCAGCTAAACAATCAAACTCTAAACTTTTCACTTGTATCTATTTAAAACACGATATGCACTTTTAAACTGCCTGCGCCTCGTTCAGTAAACACAATCTTTCTGTTTTTGTTCAGCAATGGAAGCTAACGAGATGCGGACGTGACAAATATCGCGAGAGGAAAGAATAGCCCCGTTCTCGTGTTGTGGATGTGTTGATCGTGACCGATCCGGCTCAAAACGCTGGTTCATTGACAAACGTATGTGCAACTCCATTTCTGCTGCGAACCGTTTCTTTCTTATTTCAGACATCATTTGACAGCAAGGCCAAACCAGAAATGTTTAAAAGTCGAAAGTAAGAGGAGTTGCAGTTGTAAATAAGTTGCATAAATTATGTACAGGTGGAAATGTGTGACAGTTAAATGACTTTGCACCTGGTTGAAGGCGCAGCAATCCACATTTTGTAGTAAGCTCTGCTTCAGGGGCAATAAAGGCATTCTATGCTACTCCTCAAGACGGGTCTAAATTACGTTAAAATTGGCCAGTTGATTGATCAAAAATGATTTCCTTGAATTGGGTTAGTATTTAACTTATTCATGTCATAAGCTTCCATATGACCTTGGGCTGGCGCTGCACTGTTGCCTTGTTTTGTTAGTAAACTCTTTTTCTTAATAATAAAAGGAATAATAAGAAAACTTCAACAACAACAAAAAATTATTCACATGGATTCCGAGTCTTTTATAAAGCTAGGAAACTTTCACAAACTGACGTATTTTTCTCTCTTTATTATTACATGCCACGTTATTTTGTACAAATGTTCAAACTGTTTAATTAAAACATTAAGAAATTCATACCACATGAAGCGAAATGACATGGATCCCGGAAGAGAGCCGAAAGTCCCATCACCATCTCCTTTCCGTTGTAAACGTTCACATTCCCGCCATCATCGCGCGTTGCTGCGAAGCGTCGCGTTCACTGTCAACAAGAGACCCACCGGAGAGCAAGTGAATGCCGGCGAAACTAACTTTCTGTTCCCGGAGGACAACCCACAAACACCGAACCACATTCTGTGAGTCCGAAGGCGCGTGCTCCGCCGTCTTCAGGTAAAGAGCCGACGAGTTAATGACGCTGTGACTCTGTTTCCATCACCAAGTTACAAGCAGTAATTAGCCACTCAGCTAGCGGCTGCTGCTAGCAGCTCTGCTAATGTCGGCCTCCTCCATCCATTCAGCGCCCGCGGAGAATAAGACGGAGCTCCCTGCCTCCCAGACGTTTAACTGGGCTTGGCTGTTCTTCCCGGGGCTCATCCGGACCGGAACCTCTGTGTTCTGTTCTGTCAGAATAATTCACGTCGTCGCCATCAAACGCAGCGGCAGAGAGTTGTCGGTGTTAGCTGAAGCGAACCGCAGGCTAAACTAATGATGGGCAAACAGAAAACAGGAGGAATTTTCTCATCTTTTTGGGAGATTGGATCTCCTCTGAGGATAAGATTTTTGGGTTGTAACCTCTTGGATTGGTTCCGGTCGACATGGGCTTTGTTGTCATTGAATAAAGCAGAGAGCTGCTGCTAGAACCTCAAGTTTAACGCTGGGTTATTGGACATACAGCGCTATCCCTGATTCCAAAGGAAATTAAATGCTGTCTTCCATATCTGTTGTTGCATGAAAGCTTAAGAAGCCTCTAACTGAAGAGTGCTATATAACAGCCCCCAGACTGGCATGGCATGCTAACACTCAGCATACGGGCATTACTGACGATATTTACCATGTTACCAACTATTACTGCTGTTCATAACTTCGTCTCCATGCTAACGCAAACCTTCCTCTGCTTCTAGGAATCTTCTGGCGGTGAGTTGTTGGGACAATAAGCCATGGCAGCCTTGGGGCCCAAACTCTCCAGTGGTGGTACGGTAAAGATCCGGTTCAACAGCATGGACCTGGGCACCACCAAGTGGAAAGAGGGAACGTTTGAGATCCTGGAGAAGGACAACAAAGTCAGCCTGAGCTTGAGATACAGCAGCGGTGGAGCAGCCAGGACCTTCCAGGTAGACGGCAGGAACCTGGTCACTCTGCGGCCAACTGCAGGGTTTATTTTATTTACATTTATTCTTATAAATGATGTATTAATATTTATATTTTTGACATTTGGTTTTATTATTTTTAGTTATGTTTTTACTGTAAATTTATTTTTCTTTTATATTTTTTCTTCATTAAATTTTTATTTTTTATTCATTTATTTTTATTTATTCACATTTTTTGTTTTATTCATTCACTTATTTTTATCTGTTTTTATTTATTTTTAAATTTTTAATTTTACTTATCCATGTAATTAATTTTTATATAATTTTAAATGTATTTTGTGTGTTTATCATTGTATTTATGTTTTTCTATTTGTTTTCATCTATTTTCATTAATTTTTGCAGGTTTTTTATTTATTTCTTTGCTCATGGTGAAGTGATGCATAGTGTGTAAACGGAGGATGAATTTGACTGAAGTGAATTTATTTTGCTGCCTGCAGCTGAATCAGAACGTGAAGAGCTTTACCCAGAACCTGAACCGGATCATGCTGACCCTGAAGGACAACAGCGTCATCACCCTGGATAAAATGCCTGCCCAGCTGGTTCAGAGGACCAAGGAGTACCTGGAGAAACTGAAGCAAGGAAAATCGGGTAATTGCCATGCCGCTCGCCGCTCATCCAGTCAGATCTGGAAAAACTTCAATCAAAATGTTTTAAATTGAACTCAGAATTATGGCAGAAAATCATAAAATTACAAAAAGTCACAAAGTTAATGCTGTTCTTGAATTCCTTACAGGTAAAAATGTTTGTTTTTAGTTGTAAACATTGTTTACGGTGCCTGCAGGTGCAGTTTCTACCAGCAGGTGGCAGAGTTTCTCCATTTATTAGTGTTCAACCAGTTTTAAGTTGGGTTTCTTCTTCTGGAGTTAATTATAACGTTTTCTAAACAAATTATTTTTTAAGATGTTTTAATAAAAAATTAAAGATGAAATTAAACTAAACTTGTTTTTATTAAGAGTAAAATCCAGCAAGGCAAGTTGAATAGGCAGAAAAATAAATAAATGATGGAAATATGTGTTTGTAATGCGAGCAGCTGTGCTTCCTGTCGTCCCTCAGTCTTGAAATCGTCCCATGGAAGTGCCAACTTCGGCGTGCTCGGCAACCGGCCCATGAAGAACGAGAACAGCCCGTCTGGGGACAGACAGGTGAGCATCGGTGTTTACCTGAGCGCTGAGCTCAGTCAGAGAGACGAAGGCTGAACGTTTGACTCAAACACTCAGACCACGCCGAGGCGGCAGAGCGCCGACGGCCGGGACGACTCCACTCCTCGGAAACCTCTGAGCAGCCCGAGCAGAGCGGCCTCCACGCCGACACGGAGCGGACTCTCTGAAAACAGGTGGGGGAGGGGCGCCAGCGTCCCTTTGTAAACCCAGCCGTGTTCAGGTCAGTTTGGTGCAGCTTGTTGTTGCTGCCTGTTTCAGGGGGGAGAAGAGGAAGAGGCTGCTGAACTCTGAAGGCGACCTAACGGAGGATTACCCCAAGGAGAACGACTCCTCCAGGTGAGAGCTGCTGCCGCGGCGACGCGTTGATGTTTTACCAACAGAAAGCAAACAAAACACTTTATCACTTGTGATTTCAGCAACAACAAGGCCACTTCGGACCCGTCCAGGAAGTTTCTGCTGAGCTGCAAAGATAAACTGAAGCAGACGGAGGAGAACCGGAGCTCAGGTTGGCTCCGCCCCCAACGCCTCACCACTGTTTAAACCGCTGCGCTGTGAGGACCGTCATGTTAATGATGACGCCCCACATGTGTTTCAGACGGTCTGGAAATGAGGACTGCAGCTTGTGATTATTATTCTGAAGATCAATTGAATAAAACCATGTTCTGTAACCACCTCAGGTTATTCCACACATTAAAGACACATAAAAGATTAATCAACTTTTTCTTTTCCAAATAAGGGAGAAGCAACAAATGTTTTGACTTTTTTCAAAGTGCCTTTTTCTTTTATCTTTTTTTAAGTGACAAATCTAGACTTTTTTTTCTTACTCAAAAAACGACCAGCAACAAATCTAGTAACCTTTTTTTTATTCAATAACGTGACTAGCGACTAGTGATTTATTTTTTATTTATTTTGAAAGCAACTTTGTGTTTGTTTTTTTTTTTTTTCTTTTTAAAAGGTGAATATTGATAAATCTCGCAATGTTTTTTCAAATAAGTATCAAATCCTGTGACTTTTTAAACCAGCAGCTGCTTTAAAAGCTCCGTGTTCAGCTGTGTTGCTCCTCTGGCTTCCTGTTTACCTCCGTCTTTCCTCCTCTCCTCCGTCTGCAGCCCCGCTGGGCTCCACTCCTCTTCAGCCGACGTCGTTCTACGGCAGCCGATCTGGAACCAAAGACTACGGCCAGAGCCACTCGTTCCTGGACAGGTGAGTTCCTCTCAGGTGAGGCGATTCGGCTCACCGCCAGCGGAGAGCGTGACGTTTATTGACGGTCCTCAGGGCCTCCGGCGCCGCTCAGACCTCCACCACCAAGAGAAGCCTGATGCTGCCCAACCACTCCACTCCCTTTAAGAAAGTCCGTCCGTCTCTGGATTACGGCTGGAACAAGCAGAGACCGTCCAGCCTGGCGCAGCCGCAGCCGCCCCTGCAGGGGTGAGGCACCCTGCCGTTCCGGAGCAAACTGAAGCACAAACGAGCGTCAGCCTGACCCAACGCCAAAATAACCGTGACTTTCTGCAGGTTCTCCAACCTGGGCAACACGTGCTACATGAACGCCATCCTGCAGTCGCTGTTCAGCCTCCCCTCGTTCTCCAACGACATGCTGAAGCAGAGCATCACCTGGAAGAAGGTTCCTGTCAACGCCTTGCTCAGGTGAGGCTCGCCGCCGCCCGCTGGCCGCTTCACTGAAACTTTGACCCGATCTCTGACGCCACGCGTCCGTCTGCAGGCGCTTCGCCCACCTGATGGTGAAGAAGGATGTGGCCTGTCCAGAAACCAAGAAGGACCTGCTGAGGAAGGTGAAGAACGCCATCTCCTCCACGGCTGAGCGCTTCTCTGGAAACGTGCAGAATGTAAGACTTCCTGCTTCCTTTCTGTGGCGTTAACACGTTCCTGCAGAGACTTTAACTAGACCCACACCGAGGAATAAGCTGAATGAACCGGAAACTAAAAGATCCAAAGGTCCTCTAGTGGAGGTCAGGCTCACCTGCCCATCAATCCAGACTGTTTTTAAACCATTTTATCTCTGATTTTTAGAAAGTTTAAAAAAAGTCTTTGACCATTAAGTGAACATGAAGGTCCAGAAACAAGACGACTCACTGGAAACGAAGCACAAGAAGTTCTAGAAGCGTTAATTCGTTTTTTTTTTTTTAATGTGAGCAAATTTTAAAGTTCAAGTTACAGAGATTAAGAGGCGGAGCTTCATAAGTTGCCATGGTGACAGAACCAGCTTCATGTTGGTAAAAACAACCTCAAACTGAACCTGAAGTTGCCCCTAAACCACTAATGCTGCTTCAGTTCAACTCAAAAATACTTGATTAAATATGTAGTTGTTGTTGATGCTGTGGAGTGGAAGGATCTCCAGTAGCAGCCAGTGTTGCAGCGAATCTGAAGAATCCTCTGACTAAAGATTGTTGCTGTATGTCTCATGACCATCATGATATCCACGCAGCAGAGACGAAACTCCACAGTAGCATGTTCTACCTGACATCAGCTGATAGCTAGCTCTGCTAATCCACCTCTTTTGCTTTTGCTGGTCCTCTGAAAGGCTCCGTTTTAGTCCAACTCCAGTGTGTTTGCTTAGAAAGTTTGGTTTGTTTGGGGAGGTGTGAATTCTGGATTCAGTCTGGCTGAACGGACTAGAGAGCAGGGCATTCTGGGTAAATCCAACCAAAACAAGCGTGCTAGCCTAGCGCTAGCAGGAGAAATGGCTCGTGGTCTTTAGCCAAAGACTAAAGAAAAATCCTCCAACCGCTAAAATCAAATGACACTCTGTTTTTGTTGGTGAAGAAGGAAGTTGCGCTCAGTGTCTTCAGAGGTTTTTGTGTCGTTTCCTTCAGTGGTTGTTGGTGCAGCGCCCCCACAGGACAGGAGGGGAACAGATTGGTTTGACTCAGAGCAGAGAGGAAGAGAAATAATCAAACCGAGTCTAATGGACTACCAGGTAGTTCAGGGATAATTTGAGGGTTTGGAAATGTTAATCAGCTGCTCCCAGTTTTAAAACCAATACCTTGTTGCCATGGTTGCGGAATAATTGTCCAAACGATTCAACCAGAAAATGAGCAAACGTGACCTGCAGCTGTCCCTGTTGGTCAGGACGCTCACGAGTTCCTGAGTCAGTGTTTGGATCAGCTGAAGGACGACGTAGAGAAGATGAACAAAAGCCTGGCGATCGACACGGCTGCTTCCTCTTCCTCCTCGGTGACGTGTGACAACCCTCCGGAGGCGGTGGCGACACCCGGCGACGAGGCCGACACCTCCCGCATCTACACCTGCCCCGTGGCCGTCAACATGGAGTTCGAGGTGCAGCACACCATCACCTGCAAATGGTGAGACCTCTTCCTCTTCCCGCTCCTCCTCTTCCTGCTCCTCTTCCTCCTAGTTTCTGCATTAGCCAGCCGGTTCTGAGGCTGTGATGCTTGTCGTTGGTGTTGCAGCTGCGGTGAGGTGGTGAACAAACGCGAACAGTTCAACGACCTTTCCATCGACCTGCCGCGCAGGAAGAAAACGCTGCCGCTGCGCTCCATCCAGGACTCCCTGGACCTCTTCTTCAGGGTCAGTCCTCCTCCTCTTCCTCATCTCTTTAGCTAAACATGCTAGCTATCATGTTAGCTTTGACCCACCCTAACGTCTGCTGGGTGCTCTGTTTGTTTCCAGATGGAGGAGATTGAATATTCGTGTGAAAAGTGCAGCGGGAAATCTGCAACGGTTACTCACAAGTTCAGCAAACTGCCCAGGTACCACAGAATCCAGAACCGGCGATGTGTATTACTGGACCGGATGTCATGTGACTGCTGTATGCACATGTTGCTATGCACTGAATCACACAACGAATCTGAAAAGGGACGCCATGTTTTACGATTAATTGTCAGCACTACAGAAACTAGATAACAAGGTTCAATGTGTAACTTTTAACAGGTCAGTAAAAAGACTAAATTAGCTAATCAACCAGCTGTGTTCAGATGATCACTTATTGATCACAAAACAAACATCAACCCTGAAAACATAAAACTAACAGTCTGAGTGTTCTGATCTTTGTGGGAAATGTTTGCATGTGTTTTTGGTGTTTGATACACTTCAGCGTAATTTCTTCTCTGTCGGCTTGTGGAGCTGTTGTCAGTCGGTTGCCATAGTAACAGGTGTGTAGTAGTGGCGGCTGCTGGTGTGCATCACTAGCTATAGTAGCTAACGGTCGCTAGCTGCAGCGGCTAACGGGCGCTAGCTATAGTAGCTAACGGGCGCTAGCTGCAGCGGCTAACGGGCGCTAGCTGCAGCGGCTAACGGCCGCTAGCTGCAGCGGCTAACAGTCCCGGTCCTGTCCAGTGATGTATCGCTGTCTGACCCGGCCCAGTGAAGGAGCTGAACAGAACCATCTGACCGTGTCTTCCTCCCAGAGTCCTCATCCTCCACCTGAAGAGGTACAGCTTCAACGCCCAGCTGTCCCTGAACAGCAAGCTGGGCCAGCAGGTTCTGATCCCGCGGTACCTGACACTGCTGTCCCACTGCACCGACGGCACCCGGCCCCCCGTCAGCCTGAGCTGGACCCCCCAACCCGCCACGTACGGCCCGCTGCACGCCGCTTCACCTCCACTTCCTGTTTCACCAGCTGATGATGTTTCTGCTCCGTTCCTAAAGGTCCAGAACCCTGAAAACGTCGCAGTCGATCAACTCCTCCACGACTCCTCAGAGGTGAGTTTCACCAGAACCAGAACCAGAACCTGAGGTCCAGGGATGTGCTAACTTATCTCAGGATTTCAAAGGGTTAAAACTGATTTAGTGATTCCTCAGGAAATCAGATTATTACATCAACCAATAAAACAAAGTGGCTCTACAGAGCAGAACCTCCAGGTTCCTGGTCTGCTGATGAAGGTTCTGTTTCTTTTCAGAATCTGGTATCTTGATTTTTACCTTCATCCTTAAACTTTGGACCTCTGAGCACCAGCCCGGTTCTGGTTCTACTACTATACTAGAACACTTTCTGAATATTCTAGTTTTCTGATTCACTGGATTTTGAGTTTCCATTCTCTGTTCGCCATAATCATTAAAATTATATCAAATCAGTGTTTGGAAGTTTTACTTCATGTGTGATTGAGTTTGGCTTCTGAAGTGATGAGTTTTAAAGGTTTCTGTGATGTTTGTGCAGGAGGGTTGGGGGGAAATCCTCCAGCTGCAGCTCCGCCCTGCTGGACTCGGACTACGAAGACGAACCCACCAGGAAGGTGAACGTGAGCCGCAGGCGGCGCCTGAGCGTCTGCCTGCCTGAAGAGGACGACCGTCCAGAGGAGGTCAGGTCCAGCCTCAGCGCTGCTCGTCTCGCCCTCTTCGTCTGGTCGTGTCGTTTTGAAGTTTGATGTATTTTCAGAAGCCGGCAGCGGCGGCGATGGATTCCACAGAATTCAGTGGCATAAATGATGACGAGATGTTAGCCGCCGTGCTGGAGATGAGCCGACAGGAAGCCGGGCTTCCTGCCGCGGCGCCGCTGGAGGACGAGCCGACCAGCAGCCCTGATACCGGGTTCGGAGACTCGGACGTTCACGACCTGGCTTATCACACGGAGCTGCTGGAAACGGACAGCAAGCAGCCTGCAGGTGGCGCTAGCTTTAATGCAGCAGGTTGTGCTTTAAAGGGGCAGCATCATGTAATTACATCTTTCCATCATGTTCTATTTTTCTGTCATCACAAACAAACCTGGAGAGTTGTTTGATTCTTTAATGTATGTTTGAGAAAGTTTTTAATCTCCATGGCAACCGTTGATCTAGGCAAAACGCCTGGGTGGCCATAGCCCTTCCTTCGAGGCGCAGCTCCTCCCCCACTCAACTCCTTCAGACTAGCCAGCAGCAATTAGCAACCAGCTGGTGGATTTGCTCAAAGCAGAATTTGTTTCAAGTCGTGTTTGATAAGAACATCATTTTTATTCAACTCATTTTAACACGGTTAGTTGATTGTGCTTTGAAACGGCAACATGCGCCTGGAAAACGTCAAACTGCCCCTTTAAAGAGCCAAGTCAGTCTGATGATGTCATTCAGTGTGAAACCAGTAAGAAACAAACTGGAGTAAAAGTTGTTTTTGGCCCAGACCAGCAGAACTTCACCCTGACATGTTTGGGTTTGTCTCTGCATGTTCTGGTGCCGTTCAGACGTCCTGGACTCTCTGGATCTGACCATGGATGAGAACAAGGAGAACCAGACCCCGGAGGGCGTGCAGCCGCAGGGCGAGCTGGACTGGGTCCAGCAGTACAACCTGGACCAGGAGCGGGAGGAGCAGGAGCTGCAGCAGGCGCTGGCCCAGAGCCTGCAGGAACACGTAAGACCAGAACCGCCGCCCGACTCGGGCTGGACCCCAACAGCACAAAACGCTGTGCAGCAAAACTTTTCCTTTGTGCCGCTGTCAATAAATAAATATGAATAAATATTAAAGACGTTAGAGATCGTCTGTGTCTTCAAACCAGAAGCAGCACAAACAAAAAGATCTGCTGCCTAGTTGATTGACACTAGTTTTGTTAGACTTGAAGAATTTGGGGGTCAGCTTCACTCAGGTGACCCGCCTGGTGCCGGTTCTGACCCGCTCTGAACCCGGCCGCTCTCCTGCAGGAAGCCCAGGAGATGAGGGAAGACGACGACCTGAAGAGAGCCACTGAGCTCAGCCTCCAAGGTAGGCAGAGCGTCTGTCCGCCTGTCCGCTGCGCTCAGAGGAACTGCAGCGTTTCTGTCGCCCTGCAGAGTTCAACAACTCGCTGCCGGAGCTGCTGGGTTCGGACGACGACTCCGGGAACGAGGACGTCCTGGACATGGAGTACACTGAAGCCGAGGCGGAGACGCTGAAGAGGAACGCCGAGGTAACGGGCGTCCGGCCGTCCTGGAAATCTGCCTGAAATCTGAAATACTGAGCGTTTGGTCTCCGATCCGCAGGCCGGAGAGCTGGCCAACTCCTACAGACTCATCAGCGTCGTCAGCCACATCGGGAGCAGCTCTTCCTCTGGTGCGCTCCTCTTCCTCCTCCCTGTTTTCACCACTGTTCCTGTATTAAAGCCGGTTCTGATCTCTTCCCAGGACATTACATCAGCGACGTCTACGACATGAAGAAGCAGTCGTGGCTGACCTACAACGACCTGGACGTGTCGCGCACGCAGGAGGCCGCCGTCCAGCGGGACCGCGACCGCAGCGGATACATCTTCTTCTACATGCACAAGTGGGTTTCCAGTCCATCGGGTTAGTGAGTCAGTGGGGCCCCTTTTATAAGGAGTCGTAATCTGCTGGAGGAATGAACTTCTAGTATTAAAAGCAATCTTTTTTTGGGGGGATGATGAGAAAGTTTCTTGTTTTAACTAGACGCGTTTCCTGGATTTATTTCCAACCTCTGGCAGTTAAATGCTTCCAGATTAAAGGGGTAGTACCTAAAATCTACTCTTTTTAGCGTTCCAACATTATTCCCTCATCTAAAACATACCTGGAGTTGCCTCGACACTTTCACGCATTTTGAGAAATCCTTTCATCTCCATGGCAACCATTCAACTGTGCAAAACGCCTGGGTGGACCTAGCCCCGCCCTCAAGACGCAGCTCCTCCTCAGAGAGACTGAGGCCTGATTTCAGGGTGCTAATTTGTGAAGTACATTTTATTTCAAGTCATATTTGATATTTAAAGCATTTTGATAACATCTGAAGGTCACAGTGACCTGATGGTGTAAAACCTGCTGCCCCTTTAACAGCATATTCACAAAACGTTTAGTTACGTTTAAATTCACTAAACTTAATTACTCAAATGTGAGAAATTTGGAAAACATAAAAGCCATGTGAAGATAACAGGTGGAGAAACAGAAAACGGTCCAAAGGCTTCAGAACCCTGGAGTCCAGCCGGCCGGGCCGGGACCTGGAGTCCAGCTGGACCGGGACCTGGAGTCCAGCCGGCCGGGCCGGGACCTGGAGTCCAGCTGGACCGGGACCTGGAGACCAGCCGGCCGGGCCGGGACCTGGAGACCGGCCGGCCGGGCCGGGACCTGGAGACCGGCCGGCCGGGCCGGGACCTGGAGACCGGCCGGACCGGGACCTGGAGACCGGCCGGACCGGGACCTGGAGTCCAGCCGGCCGGGCCGGGACCTGGAGTCCAGCTGGACCGGGACCTGGAGTCCAGCTGGACCGGGACCTGGAGTCCAGCCGGCCGGGCCGGGACCTGGAGTCCAGCCGGCCGGGCCGGGACCTGGAGACCAGCCGGCCGGGCCGGGACCTGGAGACCGGCCGGCCGGGCCGGGACCTGGAGACCGGCCGGCCGGGCCGGGACCTGGAGACCGGCCGGCCGGGCCGGGACCTGGAGACCGGCCGGACCGGGACCTGGAGACCGGCCGGACCGGGACCTGGAGTCCAGCCGGCCGGGCCGGGACCTGGAGTCCAGCTGGACCGGGTCCTGGAGGCTCAGTCACCGACCCAAACCCTCCAGCTGCTCCTCCATCAGCTGGGCTGACCGCAGGCCGTCTGTCTGTTTCAGGGATGTCTTCGAGCAGCTGTCAGAGGTGGAGCGGTCCGGATCCAGCATCGCCTCTGAAGCAGGAAGGAACGTCCTGCAGCCGCTCTGAGCTCTGCACATCCTGCTGGTTCCTGCTAGGTGGCGCTGTCCTCCGTTTGTTCCTCTACTCAGACGGCGAAGTGTCACGACTCAAACATTCAGCGGATCAAACTTGGCCTCCATGTCTGAGGCCATTTTGTTTTTTTCTTCTGTTTTTTGTTGTTGTCCTGGTTTCAGCAGAGCTGCTGGTTCTGGTTCTATGTTTGCAGATCTTTAGTTCTCTACTGAATAAAGAAATTCTATGTTTGAGTAAATCTGTGGCAGAGCTAGAGGCTTGCTGTGTTTAGCGGGTCCGTTTGGTGCAATACGTAGGTTCTGGGTCGGATGCTTTCCGTTGCTTTTGTGCTGCTTTGTGTTCGGTTCTGTCTGTTAGTTACTGAGCTCCTGAGTTGGACTCGGCATTACTGGGTTTTGAACTTGTGCCTCCTAAGAGAACTTTTCTAAACGTGTTTATGAGCTTTATTTTGACAGCTTTGTTTGGTTTTGGATGTTTGGACCTCATTTGTATAAAGCTAGCAGATGGTTCTGGTGTTTGCAGCGTAGCGGCCCGTCGGCCCAGGAGAAACTGTTCCTGTATTTATCTAGAGGAGAATCCTTGTTTATAGTTTTTAATCCACTGTAAAATGAAACAAGTCGGTCATAATTTACCCGCATAAGATGATTTCTTTTTAAAATGATCAGTTTGGGCAGAGCTGAAGTCCAGCCGACTTCCTGCTGTCTGAGTGAAACCCTGAGAGGCTGAAATGTATTTATGCAGTGAGAGTGAGAAGCTTTTCTACCCTTCATACTCGACTGATTCTTCCTGAAAGCAGATTTTAATAAAATTATAGTCAAAACAAACTGGATTAGTTCTTTTTTTTAAATAACTTTCAGTTTTTGTTCTGCTGTAAATGTCCTTCCAGCAGTCGGTGTTTTCACATAGAAACCATTAAACTTCAGCAGTGGGTTGAATTAGTGCAAAACATTCAGCATGGCGCCGGTCCGCGGCGCCGGTCCGCGGCCGTCACGTTTCAGGGCTGAACGCCTTCATGAGCGGCTCAAGATGGCGGCCGGTCAGTCTGTTGTATTCGCTCAGGATGTATCGCTCCCTCTGCAGCATCTGCAACAAAATATCATCATTGATAACCTTCAGCAGGCGGATCCATGCATTTACTGGTAAAATGTTAAAACATTTTGGACATGAAAACGATTTAAAAATCATATTTAGGAGAATATTCCTAATAATTTCTCCTTCCTTAAAAGATCCAGGAAAGAACAGATTCTTCATCTGAATGTTTCCGTCATGGATCACAGGAAGCAACACCTTCCTTAAACTGCTTCCTTTTCCTGACATTTCTCTCTGTTTTAGTTTCAAACCGTTATGGGTAACCATGGTAACTAGATATTGTTTTTACCACTCAGAGCAGCTCATTACCATTTCAAGAAACAGCTGAACTTTGACCCCAAACCCAGACGAGTTGAAAAGGATGCAGAGAGGAGGAGGAAGTTGAGTCCATCTCTTCATCCCCTACTCCAGCATCTCTGCAACCAGACAGACTTTAAACATCTGCTGGTCTCATCCAGCGAGCCGTTAGCACGAGGCTTCAGTCAGAGGCCTCTTCACATTTGTTGCAAGACTGACTGCTACTGGAGATCCTTCCTGCCCACTGCATCATTCACAGCGACTTTGTGAAGATAAGTTATGACAATATTTAACTTCTTTTTGGAATAAAGTACTTTTGAATTGAATAAAAATGATATGGATCAAATTTGACTGCAACTCTGAGCTGAACAGAACCGTCTGTTCTGATCAGGAGTGATCATAGCGATCAATAAGGCTGGAAACAAAATGGCCGCCTGTCGGTGAAACCTGGCGTTGCGGTTGAAGCTGCGGACTCACCTCGGCCCATTCCTCCTCCGTCTCATGCCGGTAGCCCAGCAGGTGGCAGATACCGTGTGCAGTGACCGCCTGCAGGAGCAGCAGAGCAGATATGCAAACAGAGTATTGGTGTCTTACAGATAAAAGAAAAATGGCTGAGAACATTTCTACATTCACTTCACATAATTACAAGGAAAAAATATTTTCTCTGTCAAAATCTAAATGTGCAAGAAAAAATTTTCTCTGATCAACAGCTTGAATAGATTTATTTATGACATGTCAGAAATTCAGAAGAAAAAAAATTTGGAATTTCACTACAATATAAATTTGTGCATTTGGAAAGGGAAACTCCAAAAGTCCTCTCACATCTGGATATTTTCCAGTGTAGTTGGTAAATCCAGGCTGTTTTCCTGCAGCAGAGCCAAATCTTCCAGGTCCAGATTGACCTTTCACCTTCAACTGGATCCAGAAAACACCTGAGACTGAGAGGAGGAAGCTGCAGAAATCTGAACCCGAGAAATGTTCTGATCCAGGAGAAAAGCCCGGATCTACGGCTTCCAGTTTGGAAAATATCCAGACGCTGGTCTCATAGATTTACCACTTCAGTCTTAAAGACTTCTGTTGTTTGTCGCAAATGTCTGACTTTATAAGCTCCATAAATTTGACAGAAAATTCCAGTTTTTTTTCTTGAAAATATGGAAAATTATTTTCAAATTTTCTCAGTTTATTGGTGTAAATTTGCTCTTAAATAATTTTTTCAGCAGTGAGAGCCTGTGATCAGCTGAAAATATGAGTCAATAGAAAACACTCGTAACTCACAGTAAGAGTACCATGAAGGTCTAGTGATTCTTTTTGGCACTGATTCATCACAAACTCGACCCCCAGGAAGATGTCTCCCAGGTTCAGCTCATCTCTGTGCAGCGGACAGGGCAGCTTACCGGGCCTCAGGTCCTGGAAGAACAGAGATGGAAATAACTTCACCTGAAAGCTGCGGAAAACCTTAACATGGCACTTGAGTTGGTTCGTCCTTTCATTATTTTGACTTTCAAAGACATGATTGACAGAAAATGTCACATCATTTCTCTAAGGAGTATTGCTGTGGTATCACATAATGGTAAATTTAAAAAAAGTCTTTAAAGATAGAAATTATAGCTTCTAGTAAGGCTTTTATATTTTATTTCAAGGCAGAAATGGGCTTCCATATGATGCAGATATGGAAATAAGATTTTTGTCTAGTTTTCCCACAGTGTGTTTCAACTCAGCATCATATTCTGTCAGCTCACAACCAAAAAGATCTGAGGTGGCACAAAAAATACACTAATTTTTATGTATTTGTATTAAAGGGTTTTACTTTGTGTTGTTATATTAGAATATGGCTGTGTGCCCCCGGGCCCCTCCTTTGGGAGCGCCACTGATTTCAGGCGCTATTTTTTTTTTCTTTCAATCCCGTTAATTTAAGCTTCTATATCTCTGGAATAAAACACCGCACACACATTAACTTTCCCCTCTGTGGTCGCTAGAAGGTCCTGCCACTCTTGGTTCAACAAAGTTTGCGATACGACTTTGAGTTTTAAACACAGCGACTGTTTTAAGGTTTTAACGGCCGTTGCTGCTCCATCGTCCCTCTTTCCAGAAAATGCGGGAATCAGCAACCGAAGACTCCGCTTTTTTCCGAAGTCTCACACAGGAAGTTAGCTAAAAATAAAAATATGGTTCTGTCATATATTATTGTTAATATAATTTTAAAGTTAATTCCAAATTAGATAGACTTTGTTTGACAGTAACTCCATCGGTAATGTTATTGCTGTACATTTAACAGTCATATTAACAGCTAACGGAATCGGTTACCTCATAAAACGGGAAGGACAGGACATCTGTCGGCGCGTTTTTCTTCCTGTAAAGGTTGTTGATCTGCTGAATCCTGCGGTTGTCCACGCAGATGATGCCCAGGTCGAACTTCTGGATGCCCAGGATGTGTCTCAGCGTGTCCACGTCCCTGCGCAGCCTGGCGCGGCGGAGAGGAACCACCTTCTGCAGGTTCCGCAGGACCACTCCCATTTCGAACCGAGTGGGAGATGGACGCGACGCGGAACCTCACGGCATGGACGAACCCGAACCGAGCCTTTAGCTGCTGATAGGAACTAACACTGAGCCTCTCAGTAAAGGAGGACAGCCTCATTCAGATTCAGTCATTCAGAACACAATTCAAGGTGACACCATGAAGCCGGTTCTGAAGTTGGCTTCTGACTTACAACTTCCGGTTTGACACTTGATTAAAGGGCTGGTTCAACATTTTCCTCAATTCAGAATCCAAATGCTGACAATATTTAGTCTTAAAATGCACTTCATTAATGTAACAGTATTTTTACATTTAACGTTCCTTTGAGCTATACATGCCAACCTTTGCGCCACCTGGCAGTTAATTATTAGTTGAATTTGTTTGTATTTAAGTTTCATAGAAGATACATTTGTTTACATTTAAGCTCTATATGAGCTGAGAGATTCGACTAATGATTAACTCCACACACACACACACACACACAGAGAGAGAGAAATGTAAAAACTGAAGATAAATAGAAGAAATACTCAAGAGAAACAATAGAGAAGAAGAGAGTAAGACCATCCATCCATTTTCTATCACCCTTGTCCCTAGTGCTGGTGCCTGAGAGTAAGACTGATGAGGATTATTTAGCCCCTCCTGACGTCAGCTCTGGAGGTCTGTCTAGTTTATAAGATTATTTTCTGTGATTAATCGTTAACAGTTAGCTATAAAGTACAATAATTAGTTTTGATATGTTGTTGTCGTTTTCTTTTGCAGTTCTCACGGGTTGTCCACACCAGAATAAACCCTGTTTTATGGTTCTATGTCGTGCCTAAATCCTTAACTATGGAATCTTTTATTTTATTTTTGACACAATAAATGGTGGGTTTTAAACTTTAGCATTTGTATTTATCAGACCAGTAATGACGTTTTACCATGGTGTTGTAGATTGATCTAGTTCAGTTTGAATAAATTCAAGAATTTACATGGCAAATATTTTCAAGCAAAACAGGTCAAGAGGTAATAAAAGCAGTAAAGCTCTCCTTTTTAAATGTTCTCAAGTTAAAGGTTCAAATTGTATTTTGAGGAATCTGTGCCTAAAATGGCATAAAGTTCAAGTTTGACCCATCTAAATATTTTGGTTTTCATTATAAGACTTTAGGACTTCAGGCATAAAAAACATTTAAATTGCATATTTTTAAATGTTTGAGTACATTTATTAGATAATTCAATAAACAATTCTACAGAATCTTAGATTTCTACAGAAATTAGAATAAATTATACAAGATCTGACATACTTCAATAGTACAGAGTTAAAACTGACTTGCGTTGGTTATTATTTCAAAATGAGATAATGAATCTGAAGCAAACTTCAGAGTGATAAACTTGCTTACATGTTAAATAAAAATAACACAACAATTGTCTTCATTTTTTGATAGAAAGCACACACTGTTCACATTGTGGGACAGTACAAATATTTCTGTTATATTTTATTCTTTGCTGTTTTAACTCGAGAGTCACGGAACTGAGTATAAGGTTAATCGGGACTAAAAACTTCGTCGGACCGAAGCCGGAAGTGTGAAGTTTTTTGAGCGGACCCTGAACGAAAACACAATAAACCCGAGGAAAATTATGGATCGTTTTTATTTCAAGCTTGTATATATTGGGTATATATGAAATGTAAGACTTTGTTTAGTATTTCTGATACCCGGAGTAGCGGGAGAAATGAACATCTGGGGCATTTTTATAGATTTTTGTGAGAGTTAGCCGATGCTAACTGCAGAGCTACAAACTGTTGTTCAGATCGGACCAGTTGGATCCGGTTACATCCCATAAAGTTGCTTATCTGTGCCATGAATCCGTTTGGAAGTCCGCAGGGAGGAGCTTTCCAGGCCCCCAGCAGCTCCATGAAGCCCAGTCTGTTCCAGGGCTTCGGGCAGCAGAATCCCAGCGGATCCCAAGGACAAAGTTTTCTCCAACCTCCTGCCTTCGGACAGCAGTCTGCTGCGCTTCAGCCTGCAGTGCAGAGCGGTTCCATTTTCGGACAACGATCTGTGGTGAACCAGCCTGCCCCTCAGGGTGGCTCCATCTTCGGGCAGCCGTCTGTTAGTCAGCCCGGAGGTCAGGGTGGTTACATCTTCGGACAGGCATCCAATCAGCCTGCAGCTCAGAGTGGGTCCATCTTCGGACAGTCATCAAATCAGTCTCCAGCTCAAGGTAATTCCATCTTCGGACAGCCATCAAATCAGTCTACAGCGCAAAGTGGTTCCATCTTCGGACAGTCATCTGCGGTGAATCAGCCATCAGCTCAGAGTGGGTCCGTTTTCGGACAGCTCTCTGTTGTTAATCAACCTTCAGGGCAGAGTGGTTCCATCTTCGGACAGACATCCACGGTAAATCAGCCTTCGGCTCAAAATGGATCAATTTTCGGACAGACATCTGTTGTTAATCAGCCCGGCGCTCAGAGTGGTTCCATATTCGGACAGCCACTAGCAACAAATCAGCCCGGTTCTGTTTTCGGACAGCCGTCTGTTAATCAAACTGGAGCTCAGAGTGGTTCCATTTTCGGACAGCCACCCCGGCCCCAGCCTCCTATGAGCAAGGCTCCAGCCTTTGGGCAGCCTCCTGTGGGAACCAGCAGCTCAGCTGCGGCTTTCGGACTCAACCAGAGCTCTGTGTTTGGACAGAGCCCCTCCTTCGTCCAGCCCTCTGCGTTCGGTCAGCATTCAGGTTTGGGAAAGGCCCCTCCTGCTTTCGGGAGCCCTCTCAAGCCGTCGGGCTCCACCGCCTCCAACCCCTCGTTTGTGCAGCCGGCCTCCAGCGTGTTCAGCGCTGCTCAGAATGTGAACCAGAACCGGGGCTTTGGGCCTCCAGAGTTCAGCTTCAAGCCGCCCAACGAGGCCGTGTTCAAACCCATCTTCAGCGGCAGCCCGGAGCCGTCTAGCAGCCGGGGCCCGGCCCCCTCCGGCCCCTCTGCCGGCTTCTCCCTGCTGGCTGGAGCCAAGCCTCTGGTCTTCAGCTGCTTCCCCCAGCCGGCCGCACCCCCCGCCGGCCCAAACCCGCCATCAGGTGGTGGCAGCAGCGGCCCTCGGTTCTCCTTCACCAACCCGGCGGCCCCGCAGGGCCCCGGCTCCACGGCGGAGCCCACCACCCCGTCCTCCTTCAGCTTCACCTCCAGCTCCCTGCAGACCCAGCCCACGCTGTTCTCCTCGTTCAGCCGCCCCCCCGCCTTTGGTGACCCTAAACCCGAGTTGGGCCCTGAAGATAAGGAGGCCCCAGAGCCCAACGTGTTCGCTCGGATCAGCAAAGCAGCCAAGAGGAAGGATGATCCGGCCACCAGCGGCCCCGAGAAGCCAGGCGGCGAGGACGACGCCCCCGCACTGCCGGACGTCGACTCACCCCGACACCCCGCCAAGAGGCCGGTGGTGAGGGCCCGGGGCCCCGCAGGGGGCCTGTTTAGCCGGGCACTGAGTGGGATCCGGAAGGAGCAGAGCAACCCGGTGAGGAGGGAGGCCCTGAAGGAGCCACCGAGGCCCCCCGCCGCTCTGGGGGCCCCCGCTATGGGGCCAGCAGGTCTGGGGCCCCCCGCTGCGGGGCCAGCAGGTCTGGGGCCCCCCGCTGCGGGGCCAGCAGGTCTGGGGCCCCCCGCTGCGGGGCACGCTGAGAGGCCGGCCCTGGAAGAGCCAGAGGAAGCTCAGGGAGACGAACCGCCGGCGCTGAGCAGAGACTCTGCAGAGAAACCAGAAGATTCAGGTCAGAATATTAATATTTAATAAAAATGACAGAACGGATCAATACGTGATGGAAGGGATCAATACGTGATGGAAGGGATCATCACGTATTGGCCCTAGCGCCCAACCACCAGCTGGGTGGATGAGCAACAATATTATTATGTTATTCAGACAAAAATCAGGATTAAACCACTCCTTCCTTCCTTCCTTCCTTCCTTCCTTCCTTCCTTCCTTCCTTCCTTCCTTCCTTCCTTCCTTCCTTCCTTCCTTCCTTCCTTCCTTCCTTCCTTCCTTCCTTCCTTCCTTCCTTTCTTTCTTCTTTCTTTCTTTCTTTCTTTCTTTCTTTCTTTCCAAATGTAAATAATGCTGGTTATCTTTTGTTTTCTTGTCTATTTTCTGCTGATCATTTTGACCTGATTAAAAATAGAAAGTCTTCATCACCTTTGCTGGAGGCAGATTTGTATCATTTTTTAACTGAAGTTAGGGACCAGAAATGGCCCCTGAGCCACGGTTTGGACACCCCTGTCCTGCAGGATGACTCCATAGCTGCTCATCCACCTCCTTTGCTTTTGCTGCTCCTCTGTCTCCTCCTGGCTTTACCTCCTGTGGTCTAGTTAAAACAAAAATGTCTTCCTGTGGGATTAGTTACCGTCTCCCTCCTCTGCAGGCCCGCCTGACCCTTTGACCTCAGCCTCCGAGGCGTTGACCCCTGTGGGCCGTGGGCCCCGCAGGGACAGCGCGGACAGCCTGAGCGGAGTGTCTCCCAGCGATCTGACCACCATCATGGTCAGGAACGTCCCGCCAAGCCTCAACAAGAAGGATGTGATCCAGAAGCATTTTGCTCGTTTCGGGAAAGTCTGTAAAATCTTCTGCCGCCCCAACAAGAACCTGGCCGTGGTTCACTTCGACGACCACGTGAGTCGCTCTTCACTTCGTCTCCAGCTGCTTTTGTTTGACTCGAACATCTGGGGTCAGGCGTTTTCATCCTCCTGCCATGAATGTGGAACCGGTTTTTAACTAGGACTGAAATGATTAATCGATTATTGAAATAATAATCTAGTCATCGATTAATTGTTAGCTGACTCTAAAAATGTCCAACTAAATGAAGCCAAAACAGGAAGTATAAACTCAGTCGTGTGCCGTTGATGTACCCCAGACGCATCCTGTGCTACAGATCATCAGCCGTTCACTAAAGGCTTTCTGTTTTTGTATTCTAGGAAATAAAATGTTTATTATTTAAAAGAGTTTAACTTTTTGATTATTTGCATGTCATATATTTCTAATGTTGCATAAAATAAGCTGAAATGGTTAAATAAAAACCTGCAGAATGTGCCTTTATTTCTTCAGATTAATCATCAGAACAATTGATTAATCGATTACTCTGACGATTAGTCGATACAATAATCAGTTTGATAAATCGTAAGACTAATTTAATAGAATAATTGATTAATCTGATGATTAATTGATCAAATAATTGATTTTTTTCTGGAGATTAATCTACTGACTAATTGATTAGTCTGACAATCGATAGAAGAATCGATAGTTGTTACTCTTAATGATTTATTTTAAACCTTTGTAAAGATCGAACTGGTTCTGTTGGGAGTGGGAACAGGAAGCTGCTCGGTGCTGCAGCCTGGTGGTGAAGACACGCCATGGCAGCCATGCAGCTCTTCTCTCATCCTGTTTTGTCTTCAAGGCTTCGGCTGCTAAAGCGAAGCGGAGTGGGAAGCGTCTGCAGCGACACGAGCTGCTGCTGCTCTGGCAGAAGAAGAAACAAAGTAAGCAGCTTATTGATCTGCCAACCAGAAGAACTTCAGTGTTTAAAGGCTTAAAGTCCATTTCATCATCCGCTTTGGTTTATATGTAGGTTGTTAAAATTCCTAAGTGTTTTGACATTTATTTATCCAGTCTGACTGAGGCAGGTCAGATTTACTCAACAAAACTGTCTGTTAATTCATCATTTTAACTTTGAGCTCAATTTCAGCGATTTAAAACATTAACTTGCTGGTTTGTTTTGATTGGAGGATGGATTGAGGTCATTCAGACATCAGGTTATTGTTATTTATTTGAGTTAAAGTCGGTTTATGGAGACATTTTGTCTCCTTCAGGTCCTGGAGACAAAGGCAGCAGAGCGGCAGCAGAGCCGGACCGACCCGCAGCAGAAAGCCCCAACGTGGAGGAGCCGAAGCCGGGTTGTTCTCCTCTCAGACGGCCGGCCCTGATGCCTCCGGCGCAGGGCGGCCACGCCTCCTTCAGGCAGAGGTAGGTCCGTCTGAACGGATCAGAACCGGTTCTGTCCGGGTTCGGCTGCAGCTCTGCGTCTCGTCTCCTGCAGCTCTCCGGTGAGGAGGCCGTCTCCAGCCAAGCTGCTGCCGTTTGACTCGGAGCCCCAGAAGGAGAACGTGACCGAGTCCCAGGAGCGTCTCGTCCCGTCCTCCCTGGTCCACCTGGTGGGACAGGTCGCCGAGACCGCCGAGGACAAGTACCGTCTCCTGGAGCAGAGAGACAAAGTCCTGCGTCAAGGTGAGGACGATGTCCGCCTGCTGCAGCTGCAGCTGCGTCTGAAAGCCTGACAGTCGGGTGCTGGTGTCCCTCAGGACGACCCAAGAGGACAGACCTGGACCTGTCCAAGGCGTTTGTGGGGACGTGTCCTGACATGTGTCCAGAGAAGGAGAGGTACATGAGAGAGACACGGAACCAGCTCAGCGTGTACGAGGTGGTCCCGAACACGGAGGTGGTAAGAACCGGAACGTTCTGGAATATTTGAACCCACATCATGATGCTGCTCCTGCCGGATTCTGATCCAGTCTGAACTGATCCAAATCGCGTCTGATCGTCTCTTAAAGATTCAGGAGATGCTTCAGTGAAGAACTTTGTCTCTTTCTCTTAAACATTTGTTTCCAGACTCAGTTAGTCGTGTTTAGCAATAGAAATGTTTGAGTTTGTTGAATCCAGACGTGGAGGACCTTCCTGTGAAAACCTCATCCAGAAGGACCTGGTCTGTCCTGTTCCTGCCAGGTGGATCATGCAGCTGCCATAAAGGAGTACAGCCGCTCCTCGGCCGACCAGGAGGAGCCTCTTCCTCACGAGCTGCGGCCCCTCCCGGTGCTCAGCATGACCATGGACTACCTGGTGACCCAGATCATGGACCGGGGTCCGGACAGCCACAGAGACTGGTACGACTTTGTGTGGAACCGAACCCGAGGCATTCGCAAGGTAAGCGTCAGAGCGCCGGCGTCCAGCAGGTCCCCCGTTCGGTTTGACGTTCCTGCTTTGCTCAGGACATCACCCAGCAGCGGCTCTGCTGCCCCGCCACCGTGGCGCTGATCGAGAAGTGCACCAGGTTCCACGTTCACTGCGCCCACCACCTCTGCGAGCAGCACATGTCGTCCTTCGACGCCAAGATCAACAACGAGAACATGACCAAGTGCCTGCAGAGTCTGAAGGAAATGTACGCGGATCTGGCGACGCAGCAGACGTTCTGCCCCCTGGAGGCCGAGTTCCGCCAGTACAGCGTCCTGCTGAAGCTCAACGACGGCGACATCCTGCGGTCAGTCGCTCTGAGCCGGCCTGCAGCCGATATTATAATCCATCACTCTGATGATTATGACTAATCAGTTATTCTGACAATCAATTTATTAGTTAACTGATTACTGTGATCATTATTCTGATGATTAAGTTTATTAAAATATTCTGCTGGGTTTTATTGTGTTTTTTACACATTATTTGAAATACATTAACATTTCATTGCCTGGATACAATAACAGGGCTGCTTTAGTGAACGCTTGAACTTCTGAATCAAAGATGGATCTGCAGCTAAAATCTTCTTCTAACCCGAGTAGAAAATATTTACAAAGGATTTTTGATCTTAAATCCATAATGTTTATAGTCCAGAGTTGGTTTACCTGAAGCTCTGTGTTGTTTTTCCAGCAAATTGCCTTTTTTAGACTTTGTTAATCGATTACTAATTTAATTGATGGTTTAATTAATCATAATTTATCTGATTAATCGTTTGCTAAAACACATCGATCAGAACCAGCCCCAGCTTTCCACCCCTTCTGACTGACCGTCCAGGCTGGACGCCGTCGCTCCTCACGGCGTTTTGACCACTTCCTGTCGCCACAGGGAGGTGCAGCAGTTCCGCGACGAGGTCCGGAAATCTCCAGAGGTCAAGTTTGCGGTTCAAGCCTTCACGGCCGTCAGCAGCAACAACTTTGTGCGTTTCTTCAAGCTGGTGAAAGGAGCTTCCTACCTGTCCAGCTGCCTGCTGCACCGATACTTCAACCAGGTGGGAGCAACAGGAAACGCTGCTCTCATCACTTCCTGTTTGATTCTCTCACCAGAGGACGATCAGTCAGCGCTGATTTTTGCTTTTGAATCGTCCGACGTGTCCTGAACGGTTTCCACGCTGGGCTGTGGTTCTGTTTGCAGGTCCGATCGAAGGCCCTGAAGGTCCTGATCACGGCTCACACCTTCGGCACGCGATCCACGCCGTTCCCCGTCGACGACATCGTCCGCATGTTGATGTTCCGCAGCGCGTCTGAAGCGACGGACTTCGTCCAGCAGTACGGCCTCAACGTCAACGACGGGTGAGGCGCTCTGACCTTCACAGAGGCGGTCCGGGTCGGCGGCCCGGGTCGGCGGCCCGGGTCGGCGGCCCGGGTCGGTGGTCCGGGTCGGCGGTCCGGGTCGGCGGCCCGGGTCGGCGGCCCGGGTCGGCGGTCCGGGTCGGCAGTCCAGGTCGGTGGCCCGGCGGTCCAGGTCGGTGGCCCGGCGGTCCGGGTCGGTGGCCTGGCGGTCCGGTTCGGCGGTCCGGGTCGGTGGCTCGGGTCGGCGGCCCAGCCCAGCGGCCCGGGTCGGCGGTCCGGGTCGGCGGGTCTCTGGGCGGTCAGTCTTTGATGGAGGAACGTTCTGTGCGGTTCTCCTCAGGCTGGTGGAGCTGAGTCGGATGGTCTTCCAGGAGCCGGAGCTCCCGCTGTCCCTGAAGAGGTCGGAGGTCATCCTGTCCAAGAAGGCGCCGCTGATCGGGGAGGTGGTGAACGGAGGTCCGGTCCCCGACCCGCCGCAGCACCGTCCCGTCTGCAGCTTCGACTCCCATAACAGATACAGAGGAGACGGCCAGCTGGCGGAGCCCGGCCTCGGATACGTTAACCCCCGAGGCGCCGGGCCGCAGACCGGTACTTCCTGCTCACTTCCTGGTTCTGATTCCCAGTATCTCAGTCAAGCGAAAGGCTGACCTATGGAACTGATTCGCTTTTTAATTTTAGTTTTATAATTGGTCTGAGTGGAAGAGACGCACCGTTTGGTCCCATCGGCTCCTGATGGCCTCATGGTTCTGATGGACTGTTTTCATGGCTCGTCTTTGACATTTAGTAGTTTTTTGTTTTTTCCTCTTCAAATGAATCTGTTTTTGGGACGAAACAGGAAAAATGTGAAAACCTTCAGAAGTTTTTTCTGTTGTCTCATTATCCATGAATAATTCTGCATGAACTGAATGTTGATGTTTCCGAACGGCGATCACATGAATGTTCTCTGGTTCCAGCTGACGGCGTTGAGGTTTCCTCCCCGCCGCGCATCGTCGTTCCCGACGCTCCGGCTGAGACCGGAGAGCCGTTCCCGCCGGCGGCTCCCGTCTTCCAGCCGATCGCTCCGCCTGAACCCGCCAGACCTCCGTCACCTCCACCCAAACCCCAGCCGCTCTACGGCGAGGAGGTGGGAGGCAGCCGGCAGACTCTGCCGTCCGCCATCTTGGTTCTGTGCTGACGTTCTGCTGCGTTGTGTTCCAGGACGTCCAGGCGGCGGCGGAGGCGCTGCTGGAGGAAGTGGTGGAGGCCGAAGTCAGAGCGCTCGCTGACGGAGGCGCCAGCTACGCCAGAGCAGCCCTGCGGTAAGCTAGCGCTCAGCGTTTGGTTCTGCGCGTCAGGCGGACGCTCCGCTGACCCGTGATGGCGTTCACGCAGGGAGAGCGAGGCGCAGCTGGAGGTTCTGGTGCAGGAGGTGTTGGACCAGATGATGACGGAGGTTTCAGCGTCAGAGATCCGGCTGGAGCAGGAGCGGCTCGCTGAGGAGCGACGCAGACTGGAGGAGGCCAGGTCGGTTCCCACAATGCACTGCAGGTCTCAACCCGACCTCCATCAGGACAGGGGGACCCCGCTCTCTGTTTCTACGTTTTCCACTCTGTGTCCATGTTTCTGGTTCCTCTGCGTCTCAGGCGCCGGCAGGAGCGCGAAGCCTTCCTGGCTCAGTTCAGCTGCTCGCTCTGCTCAGAGGTCGTCCAGCAGGTCGTCGCCGAAGTCGTGAGGGAAACCGCCGCCGCCGAGATCCAGTAAGACTTCCTGAAGCCGTTCCAGACGACGGTACAGCCCCGGTTTAGTTCAGGTTTCTAGGACATCTGAAGACCAGCAGTTTTTCTGTCCCTTCATCTTTCCAGATGATCCTTCTTGGAGTTTCTCTGGAAATGTGGACGCTCACGTTAGCGTTAGCTGCTACGTGTTTAGCGCCAAGATGCTAATTTAGGCTTGAATAGCTTAGCTGATATGCTAACTCCTTTTAGCACAACTTGGTTTGTTTTTTACCCTTTTTAACTTTGTTTTCATCCCTTTAGAACCTAAAAGATGTAAAATTTTCTTTCTGTCCTTCATAACTGATCAGGTTCTTATTAGAGGCGTCGCTCAGATTCCACTTTTCCGTGGTGTTTGTTGGATCTTTGACCCGTTTTGTCTTCCAGGGAGGCTCTGGACGAGGAGGCCGAGCGTCTGGCCCGATGCAGCCATCAGATCTGCAGCAGCTTGATCGAGGAGACGTTAGCCGCAGACGTGGCTCAGCTAGCAGAGGATGTTCTGGAGGCTGAGCTGGAACGGATCCAGAAGTTCATCAAAAGGTTGAAGCGGGTCAGAACGTCAGCGTAGAACCTGGATGAGTTTCGGCCTAGTCAAAGTTTTTGTGTGAACCTCCAGGTGGCGTGACGTGGTCGCCGTGCGCCGCCAGCTGAAGCGTCAGATGAGGAGTTTCCCTGCGGCCCCGTGCTGCGTGGATCCCTGCTTCAAGCTGCGGGCCCTGGCCCCCAGCGCCCCCCAGAGGCCCTCCATGGCGGACCTGGCCCGGGGCCTGGTGGACCTGGGGAACGCCGGCGTGTTGGCCGTGTCCAGCACCAGGTGGGTCGGTCCCGGCCCGCGGGGCGCCGCGCCGCGGGGCGGGGGCGAAGCTAAAACCTGTCTCCTGTTCGCTCAGGTTGCTGCGGATGCGGCGTGGCGCCGTCCACCAGCTGAGGGTCCAGTCCTTCTACCAGCAGCTGCTGGAGTGAGTCCGGGTCCAGTCGCTCTGAGGGGCTGGTCCTGAAGCAGAACTCTGACCCGGTTCTGGTGTTTCGCTCAGGGAGACGTGCTGGAAGCCGTTGGATCTGCCGGCGCTGGCCACGGAAAACGTCCCGAACCCGACGGACCGGATCTTCTGGAAAGTTCTGCTGCTGCTGCCCAGCGAACGGGAGGCCGGCCCGGCGGACCGGTGAGGAACGACCGGCCGGGCGGAACCGCAACTATTGATTAGTGATCGATTAGTCTGTCAGTCAGTCTGGAGATTTATCAATACTGATTAATTTATTTAATATTTATAGTTATTCTGATGATTAATCAGTTAAATTTGCAATTAATTGATTACTCTGACAATTGATTATTCAGTTCTGATGACTGATCGATGATTATTCTATCAGTTATTAAGATAATTAATGGATTTTTATCGATTGTTGTGACAGCAGATCAGATTTAATATTCAGCTGATTATTCTGATTATCGGTTATTATGAAGATTAATCGTTCTCGTTCCTCTTTGCTGCTCTGAATGAATCCATTACCTAAATTATTTGACAGTGATGATTTATTGATTCATCTCTCCACATATTCATTTATTGCAACATTCTTTAGAGAAAGTCTTTTAAGGCTGCAGTCCCTCAGCATAATGCTGCCACCGCCGGGTTTCAGTGTTGGGACTGAGAGCATCAGTTTATGCAAACAGGAGAAAAATCCAAACAGTTTTCTGGTTCTAAATAAAGAATAAAAGCCGTTTTGATTTGTGCTCAGGATTCTGTCGGACTGGCTGGAGGTGAAACTCGGCGCCGATCCAGAGTCAGAGGAGCAGAGAGACGGGACGCTGAGGACGCTCTGCGTCTCCAACAGCCTGCAGGACAACGGACACAGAACTCACAAAGTCCACATCACAGTGAAGGTCAGGTCAGAACCGGAGGAGCTGAGAGGTCGAGGCCCAGTTTGCTCTTCAGAGGTTGTAGTCCCGGTTCTCCTCAGCAGCTTTCCTCCGTCTCTCCAGGCGTCCAGAGGCCCGCTGACCGACGCCGGTCTGTCCGGAGCGGAGGAGCGCGGCGAGCTGCGCGGCGCGGCGGCCATCATGATGCTGCTGCCGGCGCTGCCCCTCCTGGAGGCGGAGCAGGCGGAGCAGGACGTCCCTCTGCTCTCTGCCCTGCTGCAGCTCAAACAGCTGCAGCAGATCAGCAGCTGGAACTGGCCGCTGCCGCTGGTGGTCCTGGTGCCATGGCAACGGGGCGCTGCGGACGCCGAGAGGCTGGAAGAAGGTGATTCCTGACCCGCCATCGCTCCATCAGCCTGTCCGTCCAGTTCAGGGCTGAAACGATTAATCGTGATTAATCGATAACTGAAATTATCGACTAATTTAGTAATCGATAAATTGTTAATTGGAGAACAGAGACTCTAAAAAAGGCTATTTGCTGGAAAGATGAACAAACTGAGCAGCAATGAATGTAAAATCATTCTTTGTCTTTAAATCTAAAAGCTTCACCTGGTTCACATCTAAAAGTCCTTTAATCACCTTTATTGATCCGTTTATCCAGAAATAATCGTCAGATTATTCCTGCGCTTTGTTTTCACAGGTTGATGTTTGGAGGAGTTTTAGATTTAAAAAGGAATTTATCTATTTTAGCCAATAAATGTTGATTTTCTTATTAAAAACACATTAAAATTTTTATTTGCATCTTTTAATGATTTTCTAATATCGTATGGAAAAAATGTTACGTGGTTAATAAGAAACCTGTGGAATTATTTTCTGATTAATCGATTAATTAATCATCAAAATAATTGATACATCAATGGGTAATTTGCGGTCCTGGTCCAGTTCTGGTCCAGTTCTGGTCTTGTCGGGTTCTGGTCCGGTCCGGTCCGGTTCTGGTCCGGTCCTGGTCCAGTTCTGGTCCGGTTTTGGTCCGATTCTGGTCCTGTCTGGTCCGGTTCTGGTTCTGGTCCGGTCTGGTTCTGGTTCTGGTCCGGTCCGGTCGTGGTCTGGTCTGGTCCAATCTGGTTCTGGTCCGGTTCTGGTCTGGTTCTGGTTCTGGTCTGGTTCTGGTCCGGTTCTGGTTCTGGTCTGGTCCAGTCCGGTTCTGGTCACGGTTCTGTCTGTCTCTCAGCCCTGCAGCTCCAGGCTCTGATGGAGGAAGAGTTGATCTCTGACTTCCTGCTCATCTTCATCCCGGACTCCACCAGCGACCTGCAGGGATCCCAGCAGGTAGAGCCTAAAGCTCCTGGAGGGTTCGGACCTCCAGCTGGAGCCTTTCGGACCTCCAGCTGGAGCCTTTCGGACCCGGAGCGTTTCTCCACCGGTTCTTCTCTCTCTCTGTCTCCGAGCAGCTGACCCAGGCCGTCCGCTGGCTGCTGGCCCGCTGCCCTTTGACCCCGCCCCTGTCCTGCCAGCCGCTGGTCCAGCTGGTCGAAGCCACGCTGAGCCAGGAGTTCTGCCCCAGAGTTTACTCCAACCGGCAGAACCGGGCCGCCGCCGGGCTGCCCTGCCAGGGCCCGGCGCCGGTGGTCCGGCTGTACAACGCCGTCCTGGCCCACGTGGCGGACAGGGTGTCGTCCCCGGAGCTGAGCTGCCTGTCATGGCCGCCCACCGAGTTCAGCCAGCCGGAGACCAGAGAGTTCATCCCTCACCTGGGCTGGAACGCCGCGCCGCACCTGAGCTGGCTGAGGGCCGTCCTGCTGGGCCTGCAGCTGCCGGAGTGGGAGGAGCCTCCTGCTGCAGGTGGGCGGCTGAAACCGATCACTGATTAACGTCATCGACCACTAATTCAGTCAAACTGGATTATTCAAACTCTAAGAAAGTAATGTACAGGAAAATCAGAGCAGAAACTATAAAAATATAAAAGTTCTGGATTTAAGATGGAAAACCTTCTTTGTTTTACTGAAAACTTCTAGTTTTAGGTTCACCTGATCAATGCAGGCGATCAGGAACGCTGACCCTAACGACCCTAATGCTGACCCTGACGCTGACCCTGACGCTGACCCTGACGCTGACCCTGACGCTGACCCTGACGCTGACCCTGACGCTGACCCTGACGCTGACCCTAACGCTGACCCCAACGCTGACCCCAACGCTGACCCTAACGACCCTAATGCTGACCCTGACGCTGACCCTGACGCTGACCCTGACGCTGACCCTGACGCTGACCCTGACGCTGACCCTGACGCTGACCCTAACGCTGACCCTAACGCTGACCCTAATGCTGACCCTAACGCTGACCCCAACGCTGACCCCAACGCTGACCCTAACGACCCTAACTCTGACCCGCTGCTGCTGCACTTCAGGCTTTAAAATGAACATTTTTTTTTTTTTCATTCTTATGGATTTTTAATGTCGTATAAAATAAGCTTCAATATGAAACATCTGCAGAATGTGACAGTTTTTTATTCAATTAATTGTCAGAATAACTGATAGTCTAATCGTTTACTAATGTAATGATTAGCTGCAGATGAGCGTGGATGAGGTCAGAGGTCATGTTTAGGGTCACCAACTCTTCCTCCTCCTTCAGACTCCTGGGTGGATCTCTGCTCCTCCATCTTTCGTTACGCTGCTCACATCCCGACTTCACGCCACAGTCAGCCGCTCCTCATGTCCCGGCTGGAGAACCTTCTGGAGCGGGTCCGACTCACCCGGGGCGGCATCGGCCGGGGGGCGGCCGGTCTCTCTGCTGCCTCCACCCTGATTCCCTGGGACGACGTCGTCCTCATCTTCATCGACCACAAGCTGAAGGACTGGCAGCCGGCCGGACCGCCTGCTGCTCCAGGTACCACCTGCAGAACCTGCAGAACCTCCTGGAGGTTCTGCAGGTTCTCCTTCTAGACCGGACCTTCCTCTGATCTGATGAAACCATCAATAATGATCATCAGTAATCATCATCCTCATCAATAATCCTGCAGATCTTACAGAGTTTACTGGTTTTACTGGAATGTCTTTTAATGCTCCTCAACTCTGACCTTTGACCCCATTCACCTCTTCCTCCCTCTGTTGTTAAACGGACTAGAAATGAATCAGGAAGTTTCATCAATAATATATTTCCTGCTCCGTTTCCCAACATAACCTCTGCTGTTGCTGCTCTGCTCCAGACGCTCTGACGGCGGACGGGCAGATCCTGGTTTTCTTCCCCAGCGGTTCCCTGGACGGGTTCCGGCCTCCGGCTGAGTGGGTTCAGGCCGTGGATCGGACCCACCGGGAGACGCAGCAGGAGGAAGAGGAGGGGTGAGGAAGGTCTTTAATGTTAGGGTCTGACCGGACCGGACTCTTTAACAGCCAGGCTTTCTGCTTGAAGCACCAGAATCTGCTTTTCTTAAACTTGGTTAAACCAACAGGAAGTGTTTCTGAGACCCAAATCCTGTTCACACTGCTGAGGAAAAATGTTTATTTCTCACTGAGCTCAAAACAATTTCAGTTTTATATTTATGATTTCTGCTTCCCTTCCTGACTTTTTTGTATTAAATTAATATATTAAATGTTTAGGCAGAAAAATTAAGAAAGTAACATTTTTGGACAGCAGTGCTGCTGAAAACAAAAAATCAGTTTTTAATTCTGCTGTTTGATTTTATTTGGTATTAAAATTAAAGCTGAACATTATTTTCCTGTGTTTTTGCTGTCAGATGGGCTCCGGCCCCCAGCGCTCTGCGTTCAGCTCCGTCCCTGCAGCAGAAGTTGTTCCACAGCCGGGTGGAGGCCCCTGAGGGCCCGGAGGCCCCTGAGGGCCCCGAGGCCCCTGGGGCCCCGCCGCCACACCTGGACATCACACACACTCCCAGCACGGAGGAGCTGCTGGCCCACCGAGTTCTGCAGAGCCTGGAGGAGGAGAAGGCCGAGAGCAGGAGGTAGTCATGACGACGGCCTGGTTCTGGTTCTGTTGACTCTTTAGTTTTCAGAACCGTGAGACCTTCCAGGCGGTTCTGTTTGGGTTTCCTGGTTCTAATCTGGTCGGATTGATCCGTGGAGGAAAACGTTTATTCCTGAATCTCCTCCATGTTGATCAGTTCTGTTGTCATGGTAACGCTCTCTGTGCAGGAGTCTGGATCAGCTGCAGCGCTGGCTGGACGGCGACCCGTTGGACCACCTGGTGACGCCGCTCTTCATCCCGTCCTCCACCCTGCTGTCCTCTCCGTCCACCATGCGGGTTTCTGCACCTGCAGCAGCAGCGCAGGTTCTTCTTCTTCTTCTCCTTCTTCTGCTTCTTCTTCTTCTTCTTCTTCTCTGGTCACTTTATGCACATCTTTAATATTTCACAGTTGTTTTTTTTTCAGTTTGTTGTCGTTTTGATTTCCCAGAAACCAGAGACGGAGGAGCGAGTGGACAGAGCGTCCCGGTCTGCAGCGTCCCGGTCCGCAGCGTCCCGGTCCGCAGCGTCCCGGTCCGCAGCGTCCCGGTCCGCAGCGTCCCGGTCCGCAGCGCCGCCCGTCCCTCTGGCCCAGAGGCTGCAGCAGCTGCAGCAGCAGATCGTGGCGAGCAGAGAAGAAGAACGGGCCTGCAGGCTGAAGCTGAGCGGCCTGCTGAGCATCGTGGACGACTGAAGATGATGAAGATGATGAAGATGGATTTTTATTATCAGAACTAAAATCAGGACTTTTATAAATATTTAGTTTTGTAGAGTCGGGTTCTTCCTGTATTGGACTCTGATGATAAATAATGTGTTGAAATTGTTTTATTTTCGTTCTGCTCAGATATTAAATAAATATTTTCATGTAAAACCTTCAGCTTGTCTTTGATTAAATCCATGAGAAGGTCGAGGATCTGATTGGACGGCCCGGCTGTAGCCCCGCCCCCGTTCAGCTGAAGGCTGCTGGGAGACGCGGTTTCATCTGCAGAGCAGGACCGAATGTGTTCTGGTTCTGCAGACATGACTGAAGACGTGAGTATTTCACTTTTCACTCTGGACCAGAACCGGGTCATGTGGTTCCATCAGACAGGAAGTTAAAGAAATAATAATTTTCAGTCATCTTGTGTAAATGATTCAGATTTGACTGAAGACTGAATGTTTTACTGATGTTTTAAAGCCATTTAAATTAAATTGTGATCTTACTGATTACTCTTTATGTAACGGTGTGGAAAACCAGACGCTTATTATATTATATACGCTTATACTGAATATTTTTACTTTGAAAATAACGTTAAGACCTTTACTGGCAGGAATGGTTACATTTATGGTCTCACTGCATTTTCTACACAGAAGCTCAGAAACTTTTGCAAAAGTTTTCTTCTACTTCTTTGCTTTAGAAAAAATTTCAATGGAATGTACGACATTAATGGAATAATGTTCAGTAGCGTTCCTGTTAGGACAGAGATATGTCTGTATTTTCCATCCGTATCCATGCTGAGAAAAAGGAAGGAGCAGACAGTAGATGTTTAAGCAGCAGTCTGGCTGCAGATGACAGGACAAGAACAACATTTAGGCTCTTTTGCCCTGGTCTTTGTTTTCCGACCCTTAGTGAGCCACAGCTGGGCAAACCATTGAATGCAGGACTGCAAAGTGAGATGGCAAACTGAACTATCAGTGAGCCATTAAACCTCTCGGTCACATGTGAGAGGTCTCACTATTATTTATTTTTGTAGGTTAAACTGCTGTATTGAGTTTCAGACAAAGTGTGTGTGAAAATATTGGTCCACTGAGACTTCCCTGAAAAGCCTGATCAGGGTTGCATTTACCTGCAGTGAGTCAGAAACCGACTGGCTTCTCTGAGAATATCGTCACTGGAAGTACTGGACTTTGTTCTGTTTGTACTTTACTGCCTGTAAGTATTGGCTTCTTTACTTTTATGTTGACATTTTGTTTGGAGTTTCTTCTGCTTAAATTTATTTTGTAATTATTTATATAAATTATATTACTTTCAGCTTTAAAATACCAGTACATGGACATTATATTTTTTGCCTGTTTGACATTTAAAATATTAAATCAGATCCTCCAATCTAATTTATTCCATGCTTAAAAATGACTATTTAAACTCCCAAAAGTATTCTGATTTGTGCTTTTATGTTGATGCTGTAGGATTCTGGATAACATTTGAACTTAAGTATCTAGCTTAAGTTTTTGTTTTAGTTCAGTTTGTGACACAGCTGGAGTTGAACTTTTGATAATGGGCATATTTTTCACTCTTCACCTTAATTCTGTCTTCCAGCACAGGAGCCCTCAGTGGCAAGAAGAGGACAATAATTTTTAATGCATTTCTGAGAATTTATTCATGTATTTCAGTTTATTACAGGTCTTAACGCACATCAGTTGGCAAACATCATAAATTAAAACATGTCGTGTCACAGGACTGTGTTCCTCTTTGCATCAAATTACAGTAGACACTCATGTTTCACTGCATCTTCATCAAAATGTCACCATTTACAAAATTAAACATTCATTGTTTTTTTAGAAATATAAAAAAATTGCGAGTATAATCACCAGAGCAATGGGATGCATAATAAAATACTTTTAATTAATCATTGTATAGATGAGAGAAAAATACAAAAAAAGATTTTCAAACTTTCTCCCAATGAGTTAAATATGTCAAGTCAAGAATAAAACACCAGGTAAAACATTGAAACTTAGTGCAGTTATCAGTTTTTAATTTAAGGCAGTTTGATAAATGGATTTGTGAGTTGCTGAATGTTTGCAACCTTTCTTTTCATAATAGAATAAATAAAAAAGAACCTTGGTTCTCAAAAGACAAACTGTTTTTCATAGCATTTAAGGTTGACAACAAAAATCTCAACTTAAAAATAATTTTAAAAACCTTCTAAGAGCATCAGGAATGTGCCAAATGTATACTGCTACTGAAATGCAGTCTGTTTCAGCAACATTAAAGGAGCCCAGATGGTCCCACAGAAACCCTACATAGACAATGAAATAATAAGCATAATACACAAACATCTTTTTTTATCCTCTCGACATAAATAGATTGTTTTTACATTAATAAAAGATGAAGTTTTCTGGTCCACAGCAGAAAACAGAAACCTGTATTGACTGACCTTATAAAAACTGACAAACATCCAGAAGCTCTTAAAATATTAAAAACATAATAATCCAAAAAAGTTGTGATCCATTTTTGATCACAACTTAGTGAGAAAGTTTTTCCAGGTTAAAGGGGTTCAGTGCGATTATGTTCTGGTTATTTTTATATCTTGATTTATTGCCAGTGAATGTTTTGTTTTTAAGTATTTAACCATAGTTCTGAGATTCTTGGTTGGATTTGATCAAATGAAAACATATCCCTATTTTAGCATTAATATGATCAAATTCATGGTTAACAGTCTTGAATTTCAGCGAGGCTCTTTAACCCTCTCAATGCCAAGAGCCAGAGGGCCTTTCATAGAGAAACCAATGAAAAATGACACCTTCCGCCCATCTAATCCATTAATCTGACTTCTGAACAACGGAATCACTTCCAGTCTCAGACCTTTACAGTTATCTGCCAGTATCACCCTGCCCTTCACACGACCTATGACCCTTTTAAGAAGATCTCTCACTTTCTCATCTTTCCATATTTTGCCATTTCTCCACTGAGACGCAAACTGTTCCTCTGTCCCTGTGATGCAACTTTGGATTGCTTTTATTTGCAAAAGTTTCTCGTAATTGCTCTTTTTTCCCAACAGGAAATGGACAATTGGACGCTTGCCATTGAAGACTTCCTCCATCTGATCAAAGTAGGAGGTCTTCAGCTGTGAGATGCATGGCCCCAGCTTAGTACTGACTTCATGTTCTGATGTTGGCCACAAAAGCACAACTGCAATGAAGAACAGTGAGAAATCCTCCTCTGGCTGATGTGTCTCCTTTAGAAGTGCAGAAAGGACTCTGAGGAGGTGTTCGAATGGCACAGCAGCTGATTTTGGTTGGACACAGCCTAACACAACGTTGGCATAAATCATATTGATTATTTCTACTGTTTTTGGGTTGTGCTTAGACTGGCAAATAATATTATACTGCTTAGCAATTTCCTTGATCTTTTCAGTTGAGATGTCTTTTGTGAGACAATCTAGAATCCCAGAGAAGGAATCGGCTTTTTCTTTCTCTAGGAACTGTCTTGCCTGGTGGGGTTGCAGGTTGAAATTGTTCTTTTTCAGAAGATGTTCAGATTTTATCTCGCAGAAAGCCTGTGTGTACCTGTCAAAACACACAGAAATTTCCTTTCGAGCTACTTGCTCCCGATTGTTCTTTACTCCGGTTATGGTACCAAGATTCACCTGCATTCTGTCAAGGTGGTCAAAGTTAAACTTCATCCTTTTCTTAAGGTTGCAAAGCATATCCTTAAACTGTTGAAGAATCTCATAATAGGATCTGTTTTTGTTGTACTGGGGATCCTTTCTTTTTAAGCTCTCTATTGTAATATTTCCAGAGAGGAACTCGCTCATTATGTCACGTCGAACATCATCAAGAGAAGGCACAGGGGTTTTTTCCAACAAGCCTAAGATAAGAACTCCAACCTGGATTTCTCCAAGAAACCCCGACGTGTTGATGTGTTGATTGTTTGTTTTGATCTTATTTCTGTAAAGGGATTCCTTCTTAGCCAGGGCTTGTGTTTTCTGAAACGCTTCCATTGCTGACTGGGCCATTTTGAGAGCAATCTCCAATTTCTCTGGGCTCATGAACTCTCCTTCCTTGCAGTTTGAAATTTCATTCTTTAGCTCATGCTTAAAAACTTGTGCTGATGTGTCTGCAATATAAGAGTTATCTTCGGAAAGTCCCATGGCTTCTTTTGCCCAAGCTTTTGCAACAGTGAAATCCTTCTTTTTCAAATAGTAGTATCTGGCCAACAACTGAGAGACAACAGCATCATTCTCTAATCTTTTTGCTGCATTTGTCAGCACAATCTCTTCCTGTCCAGGTGTTTCTTCTGCAATTTGTTGAATCAGAGGAGAGAACTGAGAAACCTCCTCAGATGAAGAAAATCTTTTCACTAAAATATCATGCACATATTGAAAGAGATTGTCTCTGCCTTGGGTATATTCATACAGCTGGTCTGTGGTCAGCAGAAACTTAGTAATTGTAGCTTTTGTGACTTTGTGCGTTCTTCTTATTTCCTCCAAGCATTGCCTTGCAATGATTGAGTATCTTATTTGTACTGCTATGTACTTAACCTTATCTTGACCCCAGCAGAAGGAAATGAAACTGGAAAATTCCCCAAAGACATCATCAATTCTGAGATTTCCACAAACAGGGACTGAATGACCCAAAACATGCAGACATAGAGACCAGGAAAGTGATGAGTACTTACAGTAAACTCTCAACAGAACCAAAACTGCAAAGAGTTGTGCATTCTTTTGGTCCATATTGAAGTTTTTCAGGGTGTTCCTTACCACCCCTTCGATATATTCTGCATTGAAGTTCTCCTTCATAATCATGAAGCCATAAAAAGTTTCAAAATCACAGTGTTTTTCTTTTATTTCCTTAAGTTTTACCTCAAACAGTTTTAGTTCTTTGTCAGAGAGATTGTTCCCAATGAACACAGGGTCTGTTGTTAGTTCTGTCACTGCATTGGACTCTGACCTCATGCAGTTCAGGAGGATGACCTTTGCAGCCTGGATGTCTTTTTCAGTACACTGTGTTTCAATTGCAAACTGTAATTCTTCAACCTTCTCCATGTCCTCAAAGTCATCGATCATCAGCAGTACAGGACCCCTTGGTGTTTGCTCATCATATTGATACATTAAAAGTTGGATCACATGATCAGCCACAGAACTAAAGTCAGACTTTTCCCTGAGGACGGCACAGCGATATTTGTCCCTAAGAGCCCACAGCACATGCATAGCCAAGGTCGTCCCACCACAACCAGGCAGATGGAGGAGATTGAACAGGACACAAGCTTTAGGTAGGGAGCAAAGGTCTGGTATAACTGCATTCATGATGTAATCAAACTTGTCTCGTTTAATGAATGGTATTGATCCAGGTAATTCAGAGAAATAGAAATTCCACCATGATACCTTCCCACCTCTATAGAAGTTCTCCTCTATGGCAGCTCTGTCCTCATTTCCTCCTTCACACTGATTCACACACAAGATCTCCAAAGTATTCAAGGTTTGCTCAAATCTTTTCTCAAGAGGCACCTTGCTCTCACCCCCACATGGCAGGAACCGTTTGGCTCTGCGGTTCTCTGACCAGAGACTGAGGACGGTTCCATTGACTTCAGCAAAGCTGAGCTCAGAGATGCATCTGTCAGAGATGTCGACTCTGCACTTGGCCTCAATGAGATCCCTCCATGAAATGAAAGTGTTCTCATTGTCACAGATACAGAGGATTTGTCCTGGCTCTCTGAGCTCCTGCAGGAACATCCTGAAGGTCTCAACAAGGGGATCCATTTCCTCCCTCGCTGTTGATAAAAGTAAGAAAATGACAAGGAACCTTTTGTTTGGAAGCACATCTCTACGGCACAAGAAAGAAATCACATCTCGAATCGAGGCGCCCTTTTCCATCAGCCACTGGTCAACCTCTGAGGGTTCTTCTTCCTCAATACCTCCATTGCAGAAAACCCAGCTGGTGCTTTTAGGTAATTCTAATTTGGCAGCAGTTTTTTTTACACTTTCCATTATTTTGTATTTTGCTGGTAAATGTGAGCTCACTGTGATCTGCTTTTGAAAGTAAGTCTGTAATCCTTGTTCAGCTGATTCAGGATCAAAGTCTAAAACAGCAGCTGGTTTGAGCTCTGCGAGAAATCCCAGATTTTCAAAATGGCTTGGATGAGATTTGTTTGCTATGATGACATAATGTTCAAAATTGGACTTATCCAATGATGAGGCTCCACCTGTTATTATTTGAGTTAACCTGGAGCCTTGAGTTGTGCTCTTTATTTTTTTGAAGTGCTTCTCCTCTGCTTCTTTGCGGTGCTGTGACAGTTGAGGCATTTCCGTAACAAACTGCTCATACTCAACCAAAGGCTTGGCAAATGTAGTTGGGGCAAGAAGGTCCCTAGTGCTAGCACCATCTCTGATGTAGAACATTTTCTCTCTAGTCTTCTTCTTGTGTTTCTTCATATTAAAGGTGTGGAAGATATTTTCTCCACAGATGGCAGACTGAGGCTCAATGTCCACTTCAATCACGAATTTGTCAGATGACGTTGTATTTCTGTTCAGAACCTCAACAAATCGAGGCGGTTTGATGCACATTTGAGCTGCATCCTTGTGCTTGTATTCAAAGTAATCATCAATGGCTTTTTTAAGGCCTTCTAGGTACTTTTCTTTGTCATTAACAGTGACTCCCACTACCTGACCATGGACATAGTCTTGTTTGTCTTGTTTGTCTCCGATTCCAAAATGTATGGTACCATTAGTGCGGCTATTCATGCAGGCAGCTGCAAACCGGATGACATCAGTGGTGAACTTCTCCAGTTGATTTTCTTCAGGTGTCCGATAGAAACCTTTAAATTCATGGCAGGGTTCAATAAAGTCTGAGGCGCCCGATTCAGGGACGTCTAGAACGCTGCCCTCTACATATCTGAATGTATCGTGGTATCTACCGAATGGATACGGCTTGCTGGGTTTCCCAGGCTTGTCAGAGGAACTTGTTGGGTTCTCGCTGATTAATTCATCTCTGGCATGAATAATAAGCTTAGCTGGTCCAAGCTTCACACCCCTTTCAGTTAAATCTGATTTATCCAGAAGCAAAAGACTGGGACCACAGATCTTTTCTTCAAACAGCAAATCTGCAGTGGAGACATCCAAACCCTTCAGTCTGAGGGCCCAGTCCCTTACATGAGATTTACTCCAGTCTTTGACATCAGGAGGCAGATCATCCTCCTGAAATACAAGTAAAAACAAAAGGTGCTCTTCATGATCTCCAACCGCAATTTCAAAAATAACTACACGAAGAATTTATTTCTAAGCTCTGTATGAATCATGTGCTTACTTTTTTTTACATAGAAACTTTAATATAATGATCTTGAATATTTGTTTAGACATATTGACCTTCAAAAAGCTAATAATTTTTAATGGTACTTACTTTGGTTTCAACATTTTCTGCCATGGTCACAAATGGAAGCTGCAAGAAATATTTCAAAAATGAATTATTGATACAGGCAATAAGAATTTCTGCTAAATCATAATAATTTACCTCATATGTTGTTGATAATCTGTGGCAGTCTGTCCAAATGTCTCAGATACCCAAATATTCTGCTGTAAAATACAATATAAGTATTACTTTTTGTACAGAACAAATGCCAATAAACAACAACAATTTGACAAAGTACAACAGAAAAGACAGAGAACACAAGAGACTGTTAGGCAACAGAAAAATGATTAACCAGTGGTGGGCACTGCTAACTGAAACGTTAGCTGCACTAACCACAAACATTAGTTCCACTAAAGCACTAAATCAACATAGTATGTAAGAGAAGCCAATGCTAAAGCACTAAATGTAGCCATGTTGATATCCAGATATGTCATGCTCTGTTGAGGACAGTACTGCCTCCGTCCTGTGGCAGACATGAGATGAAAATCATATTAATGCAGATTAGAGGTGATGTGTTTTCTGTGCCTTGGAGTGCGTCGAGTAATCCAGGAGGATTTTTATGAAGCGCATACTGAGGCTTGTGTTGATGAAGGTTGTGACGTTTGAAGCCTCGCCGGTGGGCCGAACCACGTGACCGATTCAGGAACTAGTTCACCAGTTTGCTTGCGGATTGAAGTAAATGGCAGCAAAACGCTGCTGTTTCACCGTCATGTTTTTATGTTTTAGGATTTTATTGCATTTGCAATTCATTGGAACGTCTTTTATTCTGATAGACCCAATTTTCCTACTCCTGCAGCTGCAACAAATCTCAAAGCCTCCAGTGTTTCTACCAGCCTTTTGCCATCCAAGTCACCAGCATTTCCTCGGCTCTTTGTCTCTCTGCCATTGGACTGACCAACACCTCCAGATTCCTCTCTCTCCCCCCACAACTTCTCTACATTCAGTAAGAAATCATCCTTTCACCTTCGGCAGATTAAATCTTCTGGTTCACTTCATAACTATCCACTTCTATTTCCAGTTCTCCGTGTTTCTCATGCCAACACAGATGAAATATGGTAATATTCATCTTTTCTCAAATAAACCCCTATTAAGCATTATTTGGGGATGCCATGAATAAATTAGTCCTCAACGTCTGCTTTTTATGTGGCACATTCACACAAGAAAACCGAAGCCTGAGATTTTGCTGGAATTTACGGACATTTCCCGGATATGATGTTAACGTGCCTTTTCTTGTCGACTCGAGGAATGAAGTGAGTTGATGTTAAAACTACTTTTAAGGCTACGGTCAAAGCTCGGTGCTGTTTTACTGGCAGCACTAGTCGGCTGTATAAGAGAAAACTACTAACAGAAGAAAATCATTCTTACTGCACAATGCAGTTCATGAAGTGAGCCACCATTTGCATCTGATTTTGCAGAGAGATGAATAAATACTGGGAGAGAGAAAGCTGGAACAAGAGACTGGACTAACTGACTTGGCGGTAAGAAGGGAGAGAGAGAAAATGGCAGAGGCGGTGAGGTAGAACATATAACAGGCAGGGGAACGAGGAAAACGAAAACTTGTCACTAGACATAAGGAATAAACAAACTGGAATCACTGAGAAAGGACTAATCAATAATCTGAACTACAGCAAAATAGAAACAATGCAGATCAAAATAAGAAGCACAATAATAATGGAACTAGAATGAAATGTCCTATAGTTGCAACATACAGTAGGCTGTAAAAGTTGTGGATTTCATTGGTGTGATTTATTTATTTAATTGAAAGTTAAGAGTTTTTGATGTTTCATTGGTTATATCATGCAGAAATTGAAACGGTGACGGACTGCCACAGGTCCTGATTATTTTTGCGTCCCCTCGCAAACCTTTAAGGTTAAACAGCTTGGACTGAAGAAAATAATCCAGGAAACAGAAACACAGTCTGATGGAAGCAGGAAGTAGCTGATTCCCAGTAAATGAAACCTAACCAGTCCACACAGAGAGGTCACACCCACTGGCTTCCTCAACTCTTCAATAGTTTCTTTTCATTCATAGTGATGAGAATTAAAGTGAATCTAATGAATTCACTCATTTAAGCTATTTTAAATTAGCTTAAAATAGTTCAAGCAGTAAAAGTTATCAGGCAATATTCAAATATTTCAGGCAAATGCATTTATATAACAGGATCAAATCCCAAAGTGACATTCTGGTTAAATTTTGTATTTTCCTAAAACCCATAAAAAGAAGTGCTATGTGTTAATATGAAGTTACAAGTTTACATTCATGAGGTATTACTGCTCTCCAAACTGCATTTCTGCTGCCCTAATATGGTTATTATGAAACCAGGAAATCACTCTGACATGTTCATTCAACACATGATGCTAACAGAGGAGATGCAAGATCATTTCATGTCAGCAGCTGAACATGGATGGCTCAGTAGAACCAGAGCCTGTATTTCATCAGATCACAGAATCGCGTTGTGAAACAGGTAACGTGTCTTTTAGTTAGTTTCCATAAAGTTATATAACTTACCGACTCCAGAGAAACTCCCAGAGATGGTCAGAGTTTGATGCTGAGCCGTCGACCAGCCGGTCAGACTGAGGAAACATAAACCAGACGCTGAACCGCAGAGAGGAGAGGCAAACTGAGAACGGCAGGAAGTCATGAGGAGGGCTTTCATTCTCAGTGGATGATTAACCAGTACACACACACACACACACACACACACAGACACACACACACACACACACACACACACAGAGAGAGAGGTCACACCCACCTCAACTCTTCAATAGTTTATTTTCTTCCAGAATACATAAATGCATTTTAATGGATGGAAAATAATTCAGCTTGACAGAAAGTTAAATTCTCTTTTTTATGCTTTGTAATGCCAAGCTTTATTTCATAGACCCGCGTTGTGCCAGTTGATCATTAACAACAACTAGACTCAATCAGGTTAATTAAACTGATTCATGTTCATATTCATAGAAATAGTTTCAGCTTACAAACAACTTGAGTCAGTTGTCATTTATTAACTTTCCAAAACTGGTTTTATGGGTCTAATTCAAGGGTTTCCTGTGTGGAGGTCTCATGTTAGGGAAAAGTTAACCACTGATTTTGGAAAATCAACACAATGGCCTGTTAAACAGCTTCTAAATATCTGTGCTCCCACATTGCCACTACTGCTTTGTTGTTCTACTTTTAACTGGATTAAAATGATTTCTGTGTTAAGAACCAAAGGTTATTTATCTGAGAGGGCTACAGAAGTGTAGATGAGCCAGCGAAGCTTTGCCTCGGGTCCAAACCGTTCGTCATCAGCCAGGGCAGGATGGAGGCTCTGGGTCTGCTGTGACTCACATGACTGCAGCCTTCAAATGAAAATATTGGCCTTTTCATTAACTGGCTGAAGGTAGAGATATTGTTATATTGATTTATAACTACACTTACAGATTAAATTGATCTGATTTCCATGAATGTATTTTATTCTAAAATGTACATACATTACTAAAACACATGTAGCATTTTATGCCACTGATTTGAACATTTGCAATTTGTTTTTCACTTAAACTCCCACAATCCTTCACTCTGGGCCCAGAGCCAGAATTTGTTTGGGAACCCCAAAGATTTTCCTTTTGTTGTTAATAAATGCATATTTTACAAAGATTGTACTTTATGTACGACTCATTGTCAAGTTTATTGGTTTAGCATAATTCCAGCAACAAGGCAGTTAAAGGTGCTTTACATCATAAAAACATCTGACAGTCTTCAGCTGTGAAATTAGCAACAAACTTTACATTCTGTCAAATGCCATTATCAAAATCATCCATACTCATCAAATATGTTGATCAATGATCCATTTATAATGTTTCACAGCAGCTCTAACAAAGTAGAGCAAACCTTTACAGGTCTGGGATAAAACCAGGAAGTAAACTGAGGATAGAGGAGAATAAACTCTGTAATGATGGATCAGTTTAGCAGCATGTGGCTCATCAAATTATTCCTTTCACTGATATCAGTGTCTCTGACTGATTGTTGTGAAGTCTGCTACAGCTAAGAAAGAAAACATGTGATTGGGGTCAGGGGTCAGAGGTCAGGAGTTCAGAGCTTCAGCTTCCCGGCCAGCGGGCTGCTGGGGTAGAGCCTGCAGAATCGGCCCAGGGTCCAGATGGGGAAGACGTTTCTGTAGGAGGTGTAGCTGATGGCGCAGCTCTTGTTGAACACACCAGAAATGTTTTCCTGAAAAGCAAAACAAAAGTTTTCTTACTGCCACTGGATTTGGTTTCACATCGATGATCTAGTTAAAGAGGCGCCGGTTCACCTGAGGCCAGTCTCCGTTGAGAAGCTGCTTCTGGACCAGCAGCTGGACTCCTCTCTCGATGGCCTGCTGGTCGGGATGTCTGCAGAGACATCAGGAACCTTCATGAACCTTCTGAGCTCTCCCCTGACGTCCGGCTCGGCGCCTCACCTGACGGCCATGAGTCCCAGCAAAGCCCAGCAGGTGTTGTGGATCTGAGCCGCTCTGCTCTGGACGTAGCGCCGCTGCTCACACGACTCAAAGTCCTCCCCCCAGCCTCCGTCAGACATCTGGTGCTCCAGCAGGAAGCGGCACGCTTTCTGCACCTCCACCGGAACCTCTCTGCTCACAAAGAGGACGGACTTTAGAGTCGGTGTTCCTAAAGCAGATGTGAGTTTGTCCGTCTTACTCGGCCTTGTAGGTGTGACCCATGCAGGCGAAGGCTTCCAGACCGAACCAGGTTCCATAGGTGAAGCAAACCCCCCAGGATCTGAGGAACAAGCAGAACAAAACCCAGTTACCTCTGATGGATTTCTACCAGAGATAAAAACAGGCTCACCCCTCCCAGGATCCATCGGTCCTCTGAACCCGCCGGCAGAACTCCAGGCCGTCTGTCAGGGTGGATCTGAGCAGCAAGCAGAACTTCAGCTTTCTGAAACGTTTCGGTTGCTTTTTCCTTCACTTTATAAAATTATTTTATTCTAACCTCAAAAACACACCACAGATTTCCTCCTGTTGTTATTAAACCAGAACAAAGCCTGAGTGAAAAAACTGTGAAAGTTTAATCCCAAAACTTGGCTGCATTATCAAAATCTCAAACAAAAGACATAAAATGCAAGAATTTAAAGGAAAAATCATTTTTATGATGCAAAAACAAAAACATTCTCTGAACTTTGTCATAGAAGAACCTGCAGCATTTAACTCTGGTGAGTTAAATGCTGCAGGAAAGTTAGACTTTCAGCTGCTTCCTTTCACTACACACATCCTTTAAGCAGTCATTGATTGGCTCACTAACAGGAAGTTTTCTCTTCCAACTGTTTTTGGGAGAAACCGGCTGATTCTGTATCAGAATAAAGATGCTGGTCAGAACCTGAGCAGAATTCAGGACTTCTTAACATTTGAGTTACAATGTTAGCTCTGAGCTACACAGAGCCTGTGTTCGCCACTGAGCTCTTAAAACTGCAGATGGAGTGCTGGGTGGTTAGGTCTCTGTTTTTGATCCTCACCGAACAAACTGATGTAAAATGTTCAGCTGTTGAACTCCCACCTCTAAAATTGGCTGCATTATAAATTTTTTCTTCAACATTTCTTCATTATAATATGTAATAACTGTCGAGACCTTGAAGCCTGAATGTAGCTGAAAGTAAACTGTGCTTCCTGCGTATCATAAAGTCTGATGATGGTGATGCAGACGGATGTTTCTACCTGATCTCTGCGGCGCGGTGATCAGGGTGAACCTGGAGGAAATGCCTCAGAGCCTGCATGGCTGCAGACGTGCACTCCACATAGGTGTAGTCGATCATGATGTCACCTGGTGCAGACAAGCAGAGCTCAGAGTTAAAACCTGCTGCAAGGCTGAAAAACCACATCAGCCCTAAACCTGTGAACAATCTGGAGGTTCAGTTCTATTTTCATGGAGCCTAAACTGCATGAAGGGAAAAATTAAAATATATTATGTAACTACAATTGAAACTCAGATTTGTTAAAGTATCTGTAGAAGCAGCGATTTGCTCTGAGGCTTGATGACATTTACCAAACACTTCAGACGGGTTGAGCAGCTCCAGGAGTCTTCCTCCTCGTTTGGTTTCATACGTAGCAAATCCTCCGTCTCTGTTCCTCATGCTCAGCAGCTGCAAGACAGAAACAGACTCACAACTCAGATTAAAGCAGACGGAGCTGAGAGGCCTTCAGCTGTGTGGAGACACGGCCTTCTCTGTCCTGCCATCATGAAGCCACTGGAACGATCAAAGGTCCAGAGATTCAGGCTTCGCTCTCACTGCAGCTCTTCATGCTCAGCTTCTGGTTTTACTGAAAACTGATTTATTTTTGATGGCCGCTGCAGTAAAGATGGCTGCCACAATAAAGATGGCCACCGCAGTAAAGATGGCTGCCACAGTAAAGATGGCCACTGCAGTAAAGATGGCTGCCACAGTAAAGATGGCCACCGCAGTAAAGATGGCTGCCACAGTAAAGATGGCCGTCGCAGTAAAGATGGCTGCCACAGTAAAGATGGCCACCACAGTAAAGATGGCCGCCACAGTAAAGATGGTCGTCGCAGTAAAGATGGCTACCACAGTAAATATGGCCGCCACAGTAAAGATGGCCACCGCAGTAAAGATGGCTGCCACAGTAAAGATGGCCACTGCAGTAAAGATGGCTGCCACAGTAAATATGGCCGCCGCAGTAAAGATGGCCGCCACAGTAAATATGGCCGCCGCAGTAAAGATGGCCGCCGCAGTAAAGATGGCCGCCGCAGTAAAGATGGCCGCCGCAGTAAATATGGCCGCCGCAGTAAAGATGGCCGCCACAGTAAAGATGGCCGCCGCAGTAAAAATATGGCCGCCGCAGTAAATATGGCCGCCCTCTCTGGATGGATTGTAAAGTTGTTGAGAGCGACAGCAGATGTTCAGCAGATGGAGGCTGATAAACAGGAAGCTAACCGCTAACAGCAACAGCCTTTAGTGGAGCTGCAGCTTCTGATCCAGTTCTGACTCAGTTCTGTTTGGATGTGAAGTCGGACCAGGACTGATGGGGCAGAGATGTGATGGTTTCATCACTTCATTATTGTCATTTCCAGACATTGTTCAGATTAACCGTCTGCTGAATTATGACCAGATAAAATGCGATGATCCTGCAGACGAAGACAGTCAGATCCAGTTTAGTTCCACATATGGAACTGGAACAGGTTGGACTTTTTCAGGTGAAAAAAATCGCAATGTGTCGTTCAAACTGCGGTGAAAAAGTCGGATTATGAGTTTCATTCGCCTGCTGTGTGAATTCAGCTGGAAACTGGATGTTGGATAAATTTGTACCAAAAACATGCAGAGAATCAGAGTTAGACACCAAACTGTCAGGACGGTGAATCCAGAAACAGAATCCAGTTAATGATGGAGGAAATTTCCCAGCATGCATCACAGAATCAATAAAAGCAGCACAATAATCAAACTGACCACATTAACGGCGTCGTACAAACGCTGCGAGCCGATTGGCTGCCTGATGGAGGGACAGAGCTCCTGCAGCAGCATCACCGACTTCAGGCCTTCAGCCGTGCAGTCGGCCACGATCCAGCCACAGTCCCGGGTGCTGAACGGGAAGCCGCCCTGACAAGCACACAAACACGCTTAAATATATCCACACGGATGAAAATATCCAGGTTTGTTTGTTTGAGTTTGGAGTAAATCTGAATAATTTCTGAGCTATTTGTTGCTGTAATGTGATTTTTCTTGCACCTTGTTCATCTGTCTGTAGTATTTCTGGTATTCAGGTGGATTCTCAGGAATCTGTTGAGGTGGAGGAAGTGGCTAAAGATCAGGAAACATGTTCAGGTCTCCATGTTGGCTTACAGCAGGAGGCGCTAACGAGCCGTAACCTGAGTGACCCTGAGGAAGTCGTGGGCGTCATGGAGACATCCGAGCAGCTTGGGGTCGTCCTGCGCTCCAGCCTGAGGGTTTCCACACAGAAACAACGTCAACAGAGAGACATGGAGGGAAACGATGGAGACGCGTTTTCACGTCACCTCCAGGAAAGCCTGAACAGCGAAACACGTGTCCCAGAGCTGAGAGCCGTTGGTTCCCTGAGGACGAAACGACACGGAGAAACTTTACTGACAAACACAATGAGAGGAAACATCTGGAGATCACAACTGATCTACCAACTACAAACTGCAGTGAGTTTACTGAGCCAGACGTGACTGAGCAACGAGAAGAAGGAACATTTATTTCCTTCTTTAGTGGAACCGCAAAACACTGGAGGGACTGATTTAAGCAGTAAAGAACAGAAGTTAAATGTTTGATGTTCTGCAGAACCGAATCCACAGATGGACAGATTTTACTGCTTTGGAAAAGTTTTCACACCCCTTGAACGTTTGTCAATTTTGTTTTGTTGAACCCAAAGCAGTGAGTAATGAGCTGATGCATGACTTTGAGTTTATTACAAATTACAAATAATCACTTCAACACAAACACACATTGTGTTGAAGTGATGCTAACTCCCACCTGCAGGTGGCAGTATTCATTTTACTACACTGCTGAGAGAGAAAATATCAAAATTTCTCCCAAATATTTTTAAAGTAGCACCACATAATCAGTAATTCTGACTGCAAAAAAGTCACTAAAACAATTGCCAAATCCAGGCAGGACTGTTAAAGTAAATTATTTATTTTCTCAAAATGAAAGTGGTGAAAATAAAAACAGTAGGAACTGTTGAGGCTAAATTCTCACCTGCATTTTCATCCCATCCAGTCCCAGCCTGTAAGAAACACAAACAGCAGCTGAACTGGGGGGTTCTCCTCGTTACTTTCTATGTTCTACGTTCTTGATCAGAACGTTTCAAACTGACCACAGGTAGTCTGGGATCCTGGAGACGTGCTCCTGAAACACGGCCGACGTGGGGCCGTCCACGTACCAGCGAACCAGCATGTTGATCGTCTTAGAGATCTGCACCAAAACATGAAGACCGTTTCCTCAGAGCTCTCAGCTCAGAGTTTGTGGTGAAGTGATTTCTCCTCACCGGCCCGATGCTGATGCAATTGGTGAAGCGGTCGTCGGCCTGGATGTGGTCGTACAGCTCTCTGACAGCCATCTTCCTCAGCGCGGTGCTGTGATGAGCTTCATACAGGTTCAGCACCACTGCAGACAGTCACACTGTGAGACTAAACAGCTACACATGAAGGAAACATCTGGAACAGCTCAGTGCCAGGATGACCCTTGACCCAATGCAGTTAGTGGGAGACAGATGGATTCTGGATAAAATAATTATAATAATAACGTGGACGCTTCCTTCCCATGCATGAAACTCCTTCAGCCTCAGGCTGCTGCATCCTCTGTGCACAAAGGAACGTAATCACAGATCCTTCCTCCCAGCAGCTGGCAGACTTTCTAACAATGTGTTCAAATCCCTGATGATATTTAATATTTTTCCCTTTTCCCCCCATTCTGCTACCATTAGATTCTTATTCCTACTTTTTTATTTCTATATTTTGTGCCTCTAACTGAAAAGCACCAAACCAATGGTGTTAAATGGAAGCTAATGATGTAGCGCTAAATTCAGGCATGTTTACACGGCCCATAGATAAATGAGAAAATACGTTCCAACATAGAAAATCACTCTCAACTGGTCAAATTTTCCATCGCAGACTTTCATGTTTCCACTTCAGGAAGTGATTCTCTGGACAAACTTTCACTCAGTTTCAGTTTTGTTAGCTCTGTTGCTGTTTTAGCCGAACTGACGACCAAAGGGCTTCAGTCATGGAGGACATCAGCAGGTTTTTAAATGTTTACGTCCTACAGCATTGCATTCTGGGTACAGAACAAACAGCATTTCCTTCACCGGATCATGACGAGACTCTTAAAACAGTTTATGTGAATTTTTGCATTAATTTATTTTATTAGCCTCCCGGGTTGGTTGTTCATGTAAGTGATGTTTCTTCTACAAACCTCTTTCGTTCATTATATTTCTGCTATTTGCTCAATAAGGTTTATTTAAAAAGGAAGAAAGTGAGGAGAGGAAGTGGAACTGCTGCGTAAACAGTCTTCACCCACTTCAAAATAAGAGCATGAATATAAAAGTTTAACTACTTGAAGAATTTTTAACAGTCGAAAACCAAAACTTTAACACAGATACTGAACTTTATTAAACTGAAAGTTTGTAAAATAACCAAATCAGCACTTTAAAATGTATTAGGGAAAGCTAAGTGTGATAAACATTTTCTAAATTAGTGAAAATTAGCTTTGCTGTTAGCGGATTAGCACATCATTGACGATAAGCTAGCCAGGTTCAGGCTTTGGTCAGAACGTCTCCAGACTTCCTGGATGATTTCTGATTTTCTACTGAGCCAGAACCAGAACCTGCACGGTACCACTCCACGTGTTTATGACTGAGTTATGGTCAGACGGTTCTTACTGTAGGCCACAGAGAGCAGCGTGCTGTGAGGCGTGTAGAGGTCACAGGCGGCCACGTTGTTCCTCTGAGCGCTCCAGTTGATGGAGGCGAAGTCCTGGACGAAAAGCTCCTGAGGAAAAACAGGAGAATCAGTTTGTGGAGCGAGTTGGCAGCGATTTACCTTCCTGCTGCTGCTTGCAGCATTTTCCCTCCTGCTTCTGTTACTCGTTTTGTTTGCTGTGTTTTTATGTTGCATTTGTGGTTTTTGTGTGTTTTGTAATTTGCATCATTCATGTTTCTGCAGCGTTTCGTCATTTGCTGCACATTTTCACATCACCACTTTTTACCAGAAGCATAACTAGTAAGTTATTTAACTCTGAAAGGATGTAATTCAGAGATGATAGTCACATGTTCAGGATGTTAATGAGTTCTACTTGGACTTTTGGGGAAAAACTTAAGTTTTTTCGTTGTTTTGAGAGATAAATTAAAGGTTTAATGAATCACGAACTGTTTTATAGACGAATGATGAAAATTCACCCCAGATTTAATGTCTCCAAATGCTGCAGTTCAAAACAAGTTAATTTCTAAGGTAGTCCAAATAAAACCAGAAAAATATTGTTTAAAACTGTTCTTTAATAAATTCATGTTCAGAAAGTGCAGAAAAATCTGGTTAAAGTTTGACTGTCTCAGTAAGTTAGAGTTTTAAAAACAGTGAAACAGCCCTTTAAATAGTCTCTGTAATGTAATATGTTTATTAAATGAGCTCATGATGGGGAGGCATCATGGTGTCACCTGTCGAAGGCTGAGAATCAGAGGGTCTTCCTCTGCTGACAGCCTGACAGCGTAGCAGTAGCTCATAGGCAGGTAGACCTGGCGGCAGTGGCACCACAGGGTGGATGGGTGGGCTGGCATCCAGGAAGGGAACAGCCTGAAACAACCAGGAACCGAATGAGAAAGACCCGATACTGGAGAAGACAAAACTGTGTCTGCCTTTAAAACCCAGAGCTGAGCGTGACCCACCACATCTCTGGCAGTAACGTGTTCAATCCCTCCCAGCTGTAGACGTTCAGAACAGCCAACCAGAATTTACCCCATGATGGGATCCCGACGGCGCCACCTTGAAAAGGACACACGGAAAGCACCAGAAAACACCAACGGTTCGTTACTAACAACGTTCACATGTTCAAGGGAAGCAGTGAGTTTAACATCTGTGAGCGACTGGATCTGATCCAAACCTTTGCCGTGCAGGTTGTTCCGAGCACGAACCAGATCTGGATCATCAGGATCCACTCCCAGAATCCTCAGAGACGTGTAGCTCAGCGCCGTTCCAAACACTGTGGATTTGTCCTCAATGTGTCTGAGGCAGAAACACAGCAATCATTTCCCAACAAGCAAAATGAGAAGTTTTTAAAGACTTTTTGGAGTTCAAAGGACAAAATAACTCTTTATGTCTCTTCATCCTCAATGCCTGAATGACTTTTAGTTCTGGGAAGAAAGTTTGGCTTCCTTTGTTAGGCGGTTCTACAGTTACATGGCCACTAGATGGCACTGTTTCCCCAAGATAAAAGCCTGGTTGACTCACAGCCCCCAGCCTCCGTCTGGCAGCTGAACGGAGCGAAGGTACCTCACCATCTCCTTCTTCCAGGCCTCTGGCAGAGGAATCTTAGCAACATGACATGTGATCAGGAGACCTGGGAAACAAACACAGGCAGAAATTAAGGCTGCATTCACAACAGTTCTGTTTAATCTGCTTTTATCAAACTTGACTTAGTTTGGTTAGAAAGTCTGGTTCGTTTGGGGAACTGTGGATGCTAATCGTATCAAAACAGCAAACTCTGTTCCGCCTAAAAACCTCAGTCTGGGTTTGAATGGATACGTGGATTCAAGCAGGAAGTGCATTCTGGGTAAATACAACCAAACAAACATGCTAGCCTGGTGCGAGCAGTAGAAATGGCTCCTGCTCTTTAGCCAAAGACAAAAGTAAAATCCTCCAAACACTAAAATCTGGTGCCTCCATTTTTGTTTACATTTTGTGAAGGAGGAAGTTGCTCTCATGTCACCTTCAGAGTTTTTCATGTTTTTTCATTTAGTAATTTGTGGTGCAGCGCCCCCACAGGCTAGGAGGGGAACAGGTTGCTCAAAGGGTTTGGATCGTTTTACACAGCAAACCGTATCAGCTGGAAATGTAACAAATGTTGAAGTTTTGGTCCCCAACCGAACAGAGTCTACTGAACTATCAGATGTGGAAACTCTACATGTTAGGCTCCAGGATGGTTTCTGTTCCTGTCCGCCGGGTGAGCTGGTTCACCTGGGAGCAGGAAGAGGGGTCCACCGTAGTCCCCCGCCCAGTGGCCGTCCTCAGCCTGGAGTCGTCGGTAGAAGTTCATACCTTTAGCTGCAGCATCCAGAGCCGTTTCAGAGGCCGAGGAGTCTGACACAAACCGACTCTGTAGACAGAAATCAGGATCAGACTGTTGAGGCAGACCTTATTTCTTTACAACACACCTAAAGCAGCCAGACCTCCGCCAGTTCTTTGGGTTTCTCAGGGTTTTCTTTGGATTTCTGTTGCATTTACAATCAACAGTCCAGTTTCCCTTCACGCAATTAAAAAGCAAGACTCTGAGTTTTACAGCCCAGTTAATAGAGTGAAATGTGGAAAAATAGAAAAAGACTGAAGACCTACGATGTCCAGACCCAGAGAATGAGCTTCCAGCATGGTCTGCTCTCTGCTGGGCGTCTCCTGGTCGTCCACGTAGCTCCAGGTCTGCCTGCCCTCTGCGTTTCTCAGCCTCCAGCGGCTCAGGTCAGTGGCCGGCTCCGTCTTGTACGGCCCGCCTCGCCTCCGCAGCTGCCTGCCACAGAAACAACCAAACTGCAGGTCAGATTTTACTGTAGAAACTAAAGAGTTTCTACAGAAACTTTAACAGGCAACAGTAAATGGTTCTGCACCAGGTACTGCTTATGTGTCATCAGTGCATGAATAATGTGTGTGATATTCTTAAGGGACTGTTGTCTTATGTTTTCCATGAGTTGTGGGTTTAACCTTTGTATGCTAACAAGATATTCAGTCCATTTGATTCCACCTGAGCCAGCCTTCTCTTTAGTTTAAAACTTTCAGTTTTTAAACAGCATTTATGTTTAACTTTGTGTCTCAGTTATGCTTTGTATCCTCAAGGCTGAGATTCTGACATGAGAGGTTCAATTTGCTGCAACAGAAATGCATCTGAACATCACATAAACAGGATCATATGTTACTAATGCTGAATCTATAGATGGGAGAAAACAGAATCTGTCCGGGCTTCGCTTTCCAAAGAGTCCAAATTTAAGGGACACATTAGGACTCAGCACTCAGTGGGCCTGTTCCAGCCTCGCTACTTTCATGGAGAAAAGTGAGCAACCAGGAAGTTGTTCCACCTGGATTATTCAGAGGTTCTTCAGGGTCCTGGACCAGAAACAGATCCATGCCTAATTTTGATGGCCTAGTCAAAGCCCTCCCTGTCTTCAGGTCTCAGGTGATTAAGCTCTTTACAGTTTCTGCATCACTACACTTTATAAAGTCACATATTGACACTTTATGGACAGATGTTTAAATAAATAAACCTCCAGAGCTGATGGAAGTAGTCTGGCTTTAAGTTTTTATGTATTACAATTAAACTCCAGAGTCACTAACTTTATTTAAATAGAAAGTAAAACAAATACTCACGTTCCTTCAGACATTTCTGCTGATAAACTCAGAAACTGGATTCTTCTGAAGGACGTGAATGAAGTTGTCACCTGGTGCTGAAACTCCACCTGCTGCTCTGTTCGTGGGAGTTGTAGTTCCCACAGCGCCGCTCACGGGTTCAATCAGCACAAGCTAATACCACATTTCCCATGAACCCCTGCGGGGAGCGGCCTCTGAGGCGTTTGCTGCTTGGTGAATGTGGAGAGACATGAGCAGAGACTCAGCTGGCCAATCACAGGCGGGCTGGGCGGAGAGAGGGCGGGACTATGTCGAGTTTGACCAATGAGATTCCTCCTGAGGTAAACACAACACATGTGCTCATTGTGGACCCGGCGAAGGGACAAAGTACAGCCTTATTCTATAAATGAAAACACCACTAAAGCCTTTAGATTTCTTAATTATTATATTCTGTTTACATTTAATGAATTTAGGACTAGAGTATTACATCAGACTAAAAAAACAATAATACATAAGTGTGGGTTCAATGATAAATGTATTAAAGACCTGCTTAATGGTTGACGTTTTCAAAAAATACTTTAAATCTGGCAAACAAGAGAATACTGATTCTAGTTTAATCATTTAATTTCAGTCACTTACCAGTTAAGAATATAACATAAGATATAAAATCAATAATAATTGTAGGAGCTATTTCTCTATTCTCAGTTAAATCTTAGAATTTAGATTATTTATTTTATTTGCTTATTTTCTGGTTAATTTATAACTGGAAATTTTGTTTAATTCTAGTTATCTAGAAAAAGATTTTGGGCTAATAATTCACTTAATTAGTTAATTAATTTCAGTTTGGGATATGAGTGTTTCACATATGTAGGGATGCACATGGGTGGTCACATGGTTTTGGACCAGTCTACCAGTCAGTCTACCAGTTACTTTGACAGTAAGTCAGTCTATCCACCACTCAGTCTGCACTCAGTCAGTGAACTGGTGCAGGAATCAGAGCAGGAGAAGCAACAGAATCCTGTAACTTGTTTGCTTGAACTGTGAAATAAAGCAGCAAAGAACTGCATGTTTACTTTTGGTCTTTTAGGAAATGCTAGGTCAGAAACCCGCGGTGCATCAAGTGGCTGGTTGAGTTTAATTTACTTTGATCACCTTGAAGTCTTAAGTTTTTTACTTTTGAATTTTGAGTTTTTGGACAGGTAGGTAGGGAAGGTACTGTTATTTCTTCACACTCAGAGCTGAACGAGGTCTAAAGTTAAGTGAGCAGGACTGGATTCTTTTAGTTAAACCAACTGAGTCTGAGGAAGGACTGATGGATACATTTACGCTTTCACTGTGTCAGACTATCAGTGTTAACATAAATGTTAAAGTCCTTCATCATAATCACCTTATCAGTATTTAACAATAAATTATGTTTATGGTCATATTGTCTCAGAAATGACTAAAGGCCTGTAATTATTTTATGTTTCTCTTCAGAACCGCAATTATCTTTATTCCATTTGAGGAGAAGCCGTAGTAGAGCTGATGCTAAGCTAGCGCTAAGCGCGCTAAGCTAACTAAGCTAACGAGTCCTTTCCATGTCGGGAAACATTATGAGACACAAAGGGTTCCCAAAGAGTAAAACGCAGCAACAGAAAATATGCGTAGAAATATTTTTGTGTCAGAATATTTAGAATATTTCTAACACATAAATATATTAGAAGGGCGACTGTGTGGGTACCGTAGTCATCTTGCGATCGGAAGGTTGTAGGTTCGATTCCAGCTTCGTCCTGGCACATGTCGATGTGCCCTTGGGCACCTAACTCCGTTTGTGAGTGCGAATGGATGAGTGTGATTCTAGTGTAAAGCACTTTGAGTGGTCAAAATGACTGGAAAAGCACTATATAAGTTCAGTCCATTTACCCATAATAACTTGATAAGGTCAAATCAAGTCTCAAACAGCAATAATATGGAAATAAGTTTTATTCAAACACAATACCTGTCCAGAAATAAACATTCCCATGAGGACTCACTTTGTAAAAAAATCTGCGTAGTTAAATGTGATGTTTGCAAGGTTTTGTGTTTGGAGACTCCTCCATTCTCAGTTTCTGAAGAGCTGACCAAACTGGAAACTATTTTGTCATCAGACTCAAGTATCAGTCAAAGCTTGTTGAATTATTTATTCTGTTGTGTAACAGCTTACCGTAACATAGCCTTCGGTTTTTAAAGCATAACTGTAAATGTTGAAATACTGAAGGAGCTGTGTGTTTGCACAATAAGATCTGTTTGGAGCGTCCAAGCTGTGCAAACATGTTGGCAATAAAGGTCCATCCATCACGCTGTGCAGAAAGGATGAAACAAAGACTCACTTATTTGATACGAAGGCTGGGTCACAGATTAAACTGTGGGTGTTTTAGAAATAACAGCATGAAGCAACAGTTTCTCGGATCTGACATGACTTTGAACATAAAGATGATGAATGGAGCGGATTATGAAAACTGGTGACAGCATTCTTTACGCCAAACGAAGGATGACAGCAGGAAGTTCAGACGCGGTGATGCTGAAAGGATTCAGGCTGGAGGAATCACATAAAAACAGCAACGAGTGACAGAGGAATCAGTGGATCGGCTCACCTGGACAGAACTCTGCTGAGGATTCTTCCTCTGCATCACCACAGGTAAGAGCGGTACATCACAGTAGGGTAGGGTATTATTTTGATTCCTCTGAGGTTTGATGATCATCTGCTTCTTTTAAACAGATTTTTCTGAAGAGAGACAGCCAGAAGCTGAAGCTGTGAGATGGATCGACACGGACAGGGTAAATCTGAAATATTGATCTCCAACTGATTTTTTTATTACAGAGAACCAGATTTGTGGCTTTACCATCACCCAAAAACTGGCTTTTAATTGTCTTTTATATACGTTCTCAGGAGGACATGGACCTGGTGGTTGTGGTGGGAAGGGACCTGGACCTGGTGGTTTTAGTGTCACATACCTTGGACATGTTAGTTGTGGTGAAAAAAACCTTGGACATGGTGGTTGTGGTGTGAAAGACCATAGTCTTGGACACGGTCATGGTGGGTGTGGTGAGACAGACTATGTCCATGTCCATGGTAATCACCATGGACATGGACATGGTCATGGACATGGACATGGTGGGTGTGGTGAGACAGACTATGTCCATGTCCATGGTAATCACCATGGACATGGACATGGTCATGGACATGGACATGGTGGGTGTGGTGAGACAGACTATGGACATGGAGATGGTGGGTGTGGCGAGACAGACTATGGACATGGACACGGTCATGGACATGGACACGGTCATGGACATGGACATGGACACGGTCATGGACATGGACATGGACATGGACATGGTGGGTGTGGGAAGGTCAAGCAGAGACGGAGGTGTAAGCGTGGTCACCAACACCAGAAGTGCCACAAGAAAGGGAAGAGCTGCCACGGGGTGAGAGCCTTTTCTCCAGTCCTTGATCTTCTCGGCGTTTTCTGCCTGAATATTATTTACAGTGTCAGACTGAACATTAACGATGTTTCTGTTTCCTCTCAGTCCTCCAGCAGCTCCTGCAGCAGCAGCGACTCTGATTAGATGGAGACGTCTCAACCATCTTCATCTCCAAAAAACAACAATAACCTGTTCCACTGTACTCACTATAAAAACCGACAGTAGAATGAGATGTTGGATTTGTTTCTTGGTTAGATTTTAAATAAAGCATGTGAAATCCAAACAAATGACTGTGTTCAGTTTTTCATTTCATCCAAACTGCTGTTGTGGGTCTGGACAGGCAGTGCTACCAATGAGGAGAGACCAAAGAGAGTCTAACATTCAGTCAGAACACGGCCCGGTTTGATCCGGCAGAACCTGCACTGCAAATCAGCTTAGGCTGTAAATGCTATAGTATTATGTATTACGGTATACAGAAACCAAACTGAACTTATAAAATAGAGATCAAGCCTGAAATCTGGGTGTGGTGATGACCTCTGACCTGAACCTGACATTCTACCAGCTGAAATCAATCAAACCAACAACCAGAAGCTGCTGCTGGAGTTCTGACTAAAACCAGGAGGATGGAGACACCACCCAGATCTACACCACCCAGTTCTACATCACCTGTTCTACATCACCCTGTTCTACACCACCCAGTTCTACACCACCCAGTTCTACATCACCGGTTCTACACCACCCAGTTCTACATCACCCTGTTCTACACCACCCAGTTCTACACCACCCAGTTCTACACCACCCAGTTCTACACCACCCAGTTCTACATCACCCTGTTCTACACCACCCAGTTCTACACCACCCAGTTCTACATCACCGGTTCTACACCACCCAGTTCTACATCACCTGGTTCTACACCACCCGGTTCTACATCACCCGTTCTACACCACCCGGTTCTACATCACCCAGTTCTACACCACCCAGTTCTACATCACCAGTTCTACATCACCGGTTCTACATCACGCGGTTCTACATCACCAGTTCTACATCACCGGTTCTACATCACGCGGTTCTACATCACCAGTTCTACATCTCCGGTTCTACACCACCCAGTTCTACATCACCAGTTCTACATCACCGGTTCTACATCACGCGGTTCTACACCACCCAGTTCTACACCACCCGTTCTACAGCACCCGGTTCTACATCACCCAGTTCTACATCACCCGGTTCTACACCACCCAGTTCTACACCACCCTTTCTACACCACCCTTTCTACACCATCCAGTTCTACATCACCCGTTCTACACCACCCAGTTCTACACCACCCGTTCTACAGCACCCGGTTCTACATCACCCAGTTCTACATCACCCGGTTCTACACCACCCAGTTCTACATCACCGCTTCTACATCACCGGTTCTACACCACCCAGTTCTACACCACCCTTTCTACACCACCCAGTTCTACACCACCCTTTCTACACCACCCAGTTCTACATCACCCGTTCTACACCACCCAGTTCTACACCACCCTTTCTACACCACCCAGTTCTACATCACCCGGTTCTACATCACCAGTTCTGCACCACCTGTTCTACACCAACCAGTTCTACACCACCCAGTTCTACATCATCCAGTTCTACAATCCTTCACTGACAGAATAGACTTTAAAATACTTCACAGTTTATTTACAATTGAAACCATGAATAAGAAGACACATCCTCATTTCTTTCCCACAGTCTGAAGTTAAATCAGAACAAACTTTTCTTATTTTAGGTTAGTTAGAATTACCAAAATTTGTCCTATTTATTAAATGCCAGAAAACTTAACTAACAAGAAATGTTTTAAAGATTTTTTTGTAGCTTTCTTCAAATTCAGAAGTTTACATACGTTTGGTTGGTGTCAGGGATAATTGGCCAAACTTTTGGATTTCCTTCCTCAAGCTTCTCCCAATAGTTTGCTGGAGTTCTGTTCCATTCCTCAGACAGAACCGGTAGAACTGGATCAGGTTTGTAGGCCTTTTCAGATTTACCCATGGCTTCTCTCCAGAACCGAGATCAGAACTTTGCGATGGTCACACCAGAACAATGACTTTGCTCTTCTGAAACCAATTTATAACCACTGAGGCTGGACGCTGAAGGTCCAAGTCTCCATCCCTCATCCTCTGTTTTCACGCCTGCGTTTTCCCTGTTTCACCACAAGGTGTCACTGCAGATCCTCCAGTCTTTACGCCTACACTATGGGCAAACTGTGATGACGTTCTCCCGCCATTTTTTATGGCAAAACGACTGAGAATAACTATTTTTAAATTACTGAAAGAGAGCAAACTACGAATTATAGAGGCATTTTAACATCCAAACGTGAACAACTCATGTGAAGTTAAATCAAAAATACCTTCATCAATGAATTGTAAAAAAGAGGAAAAATACATAATAGAAAATCGTATGGAACTAGTAAACAAAATATATTTAATAAATAAAATACACAAAAGGAAAAAAGATGACATAACCTGTGTGGAAATGCTAAAAAAAAACAAACTTTAATGCAACCACAGGTAAAAGGATTCAGATCCTATCATCATATAAGGCAGGTGTTTACTTTTGGTTTCCTGAACTTCCAGGAACCAAACCTGTGGAAACCTAAAGACTTTTATCAGAAGTAAAGGGAATAAAAGCCCCTGTCATGGGCTAAAGAGGCCGAGGCCACGAAGATGATTTGTTGGATTCTGTGAAGATGTTTGTAGTTTAAAGAGGAAAACCAAACTCTAGGGCCTCACCTCTCCTCAGGCAGAAATGTTTGAAATATGATTAAAAATTATGAATGGTGTGTATGAACAAATACACAGCAGAATTTTCCCTGCAGGAGGTTCATTCAAGGTGAATGTTCTGAAAGAGACAAAGAGGGAATTATAGAAAAATACAAATAGAAACAAAGATTGTTTGAGCTTGAAAAACTAAAGGAATGTTCAGAAAGCTGGACAGAGAGAGAGGAGAGAAAGGAAGAAATATGGTTTTAGAAATATCTGAGTGTATGACGACTCTGGGGAAACTGGGGGCCGACATGAGAATGTTTCTGTTTGTAATCCTTTCTGTTGTAGATCTGAGATGATGGTTCTGTTGAAGATTGAGACACAGACACTCAATCTTCAGTTTAATCACATATTTGTCATTGAAATATGTGATTATAGACAGAGAAAGTGCGCCCTCGCCTGTTGAGAAGGGTGAATTTAATGTTAAATACACCCCCCCCCCCCCCGTTTCAACAGTTTCAGTTTCACTCCACGTAAGGGGCCCGGTGATTCCTTAGGGGCCCGGTTATGGGTTAGGGGCCCGGTAATTGGTTAGGGGCCTGGTGATTCCTTAGGGGCCGGTGATTCCTTAGGGGCCTGGTAATTGGTTAGGGGCCCGGTAATTGGCCCCGCCCCCCGGCCCGACGCTGACTTGTTCCGCTAGTGACTGAAGGCATCACTCCTCCAACACCGTGCTTGACGGTTAATTTCAGGTGTTTGTACTGATCTGCTGTGTTTAAGTCTTCTACGTCTCATCAGATTCATGCTGCTCATTTAACAATTGTTTCCACTATAGAATATTTTATCTACAGAAAGGCAGACCTCAGATAGTTTGGAAATAAACTGATCAGCAGCAACATTCCCGTCAGAAGCTGAACTTGATGTTTGAAACTGGAAGACTTGACCTGTGAGTCTCAAGTGCCAGTTAAAGTTGTTGTTGGATATATTTTTCTGTTGGTAGGTATGGAGATAACAGCTTGGAATACTGAACTTTGATTCTTAAAGAATGAGTGTGTCTCAATTCAACAGAAAATGTTGGAATACTAGTTTGGTTGCTTGATAAGATCTGGTTGCAATGTCATGACCTGACAGAAGACAAAAGCAAAGACCTGGGTTTGTTTTATATGAAGGCCGGGTCATAGATTGTGTTTCAGAGAAACCTTCTGGTTTCTATGAAAGAAACCAGAAGGGACAGTTTATCAACTCTGACATGACTTTGAACATTAAGATGATGAATGGAGCGGATTATGAAAACTGGTGACGGCATTCTATACGCCAAACGAAGGATGACAGCAGGAAGTTCAGACGCGGTGATGCTGAAAGGATTCAGGCTGGAGGAATCACATAAAAACAGCAACGAGTGACAGAGGAATCAGTGGATCGGCTCACCTGGACAGAACTCTGCTGAGGATTCTTCCTCTGCATCACCACAGGTAAGAGCGGTACATCACAGTAGGGTAGGGTATTATTTTGATTCCTCTGAGGTTTGATGATCATCTGCTTCTTTTAAACAGATTTTTCTGAAGAGAGACAGCCAGAAGCTGAAGCTGTGAGATGGATCGACACGGACAGGGTAAATCTGAAATATTGATCTCCAACTGATTTTTTTATTACAGAGAACCAGATTTGTGGCTTTACCATCACCCAAAAACTGGCTTTTAATTGTCTTTTATATACGTTCTCAGGAGGACATGGACCTGGTGGTTGTGGTGGGAAGGGACCTGGACCTGGTGGTTGTGGTGGGAAGGACCATAGTCACGGTCATGGACACAAAGATGGACATGGACATGGACATGGACACAAAGATGGACATGGACATGGACAGGAACATGGACATGGACATGGTCATGGACATGGACATGGACATGGTGGGTGTGGGAAGGTCAAGCAGAGACGGAGGTGTAAGCGTGGTCACCAACACCAGAAGTGCCACAAGAAAGGGAAGAGCTGCCACGGGGTGAGAGCCTTTTCTCCAGTCCTTGATCTTCTCGGCATTTTCTGCCTGAATATTATTTACAGTGTCAGACTGAACATTAACGATGTTTCTGTTTCCTCTCAGTCCTCCAGCAGCTCCTGCAGCAGCAGCGACTCTGATTAGATGGAGACGTCTCAACCATCTTCATCTCCAAAAAACAACAATAACCTGTTCCACTGTACTCACTATAAAAACCGACAGTAGAATGAGATGTTGGATTTGTTTCTTGGTTAGATTTTAAATAAAGCATGTGAAATCCAAACAAATGACTGTGTTCAGTTTTTCATTTCATCCAAACTGCTGTTGTGGGTCTGGACAGGCAGTGCTACCAATGAGGAGAGACCAAAGAGAGTCTAACATTCAGTCAGAACACGGCCCGGTTTGATCCGGCAGAACCTGCACTGCAAATCAGCTTAGGCTGTAAATGCTATAGTATTATGTATTACGGTATACAGAAACCAAACTGAACTTATAAAATAGAGATCAAGCCTGAAATCTGGGTGTGGTGATGACCTCTGACCTGAACCTGACATTCTACCAGCTGAAATCAATCAAACCAACAGTCCAGAAGCTGCTGCTGGAGTTCTGACTAAAACCAGGAGGATGGAGACACCACCCAGTTCTACATCACCTGTTCTACACCACCCAGTTCTACACCACCCGGTTCTACATCACCCGATTCTACATCACCCGATTCTACACCACCCGTTCTACACCACCCGGTTCTACATCACCCAGTTCTACACCACCCAGTTCTACATCACCAGTTCTACATCACCGGTTCTACATCACCCTGTTCTACACCACCCAGTTCTACATCACCGGTTCTACACCACCCGGTTCTACATCACCCGATTCTACATCACCCGATTCTACACCACCCAGTTCTACATCACTGGTTCTACACCACCCAGTTCTACATCACCAGTTCTACATCACCCGATTCTACATCACCCGATTCTACACCACCCGTTCTACAAAACCCGGTTCTACACCACCCAGTTCTACATCACCAGTTCTACATCACCCGATTCTACATCACCCGTTCTACAAAACCCGGTTCTACATCACCCAGTTCTACATCACTGGTTCTACACCACCCAGTTCTACATCACCAGTTCTACATCACCCGATTCTACATCACCCGATTCTACACCACCCGTTCTACAAAACCCGGTTCTACATCACCCAGTTCTACATCACTGGTTCTACACCACCCAGTTCTACACCACCCAGTTCTACATCACCCAGTTCTACATCACCGGTTCTACACCACCCAGTTCTACACCACCCAGTTCTACATCACCCAGTTCTACACCACCCAGTTCTACACCACCCAGTTCTACATCACCCTGTTCTACACCACCCAGTTCTACATCACCCAGTTCTACATCACCCAGTTCTACACCACCCAGTTCTACACCACCCAGTTCTACATCACCCAGTTCTACATCACCGGTTCTACACCACCCAGTTCTACACCACCCAGTTCTACACCACCCAGTTCTACATCACCCAGTTCTACATCACCGGTTCTACACCACCCAGTTCTACACCACCCAGTTCTACCCAGTTCTACACCACCCAGTTCTACACCACCCGGTTCTACACCACCCAGTTCTACACCACCCGGTTCTACACCACCCCGTTCTACACCACCCAGTTCTACCCAGTTCTACACCACCCAGTTCTACACCACCCGGTTCTACACCACCCCGTTCTACACCACCCAGTTCTACCCAGTTCTACACCACCCAGTTCTACACCACCCAGTTCTACACCACCCGGTTCTACACCACCCCGTTCTACACCACCCAGTTCTACCCAGTTCTACACCACCCAGTTCTACACCACCCGGTTCTATACCACCCAGTTCTACCCAGTTCTACATCACCGGTTCTACACCACCCAGTTCTACAACACCCAGTTCTACCCAGTTCTACACCACCCAGTTCTACACCACCCGGTTCTACACCACCCCGTTCTACACCACCCAGTTCTACCCAGTTCTACACCACCCAGTTCTACACCACCCGGTTCTATACCACCCAGTTCTACCCAGTTCTACATCACCCAGTGGTGTAGGATTCTTGCTCTCGATGAAGGCGGACGCTTTTTCCCTGCCCTGTTTGCTCTGTTTTTGTCTTTTTCTCTTTTTCTATATTTTTGGAGCCTTTCTTTGCACATCTTCCTAATCTACAAATTATGGATCTGGTCAACTGGTCTCTCAATGCAATTGACCAAATTTTCTCGATGGCACAGGAGAGCCCTCTTGTCCTGTGGGGACACATCCGGCAGGATTCACCCTGGATTTATTCATGATTCCTGCTGTTTGGAGCATATTTTTCCTTCCAGTAGGTCAAAACTGGAGGTTTTTCTATGGAACTGGCTGCATCTCTGGGTGTAAGACATTCCTGGAAGTGTTTCAGTTCGGTTGGTGTTTGTCCTCATCAGCTCGCCTCCAAACAGCGTCCACTGCTCTGTGTATAAAGTCTCATGTCCACACCTTTGTCTCTGTATCAGGGTGTGTCTGAGTAAGTACTGTGTGCTTGTTTGGCCAAACTTTAATTATGAACACTGGCAATGCTCTGTTGCTATAGTAATTAACGAGCGCCTCTCAATGGCTGCTTGAGAGCAGATTGATTCCTGGCATTCAGAGCAAACGACATTGACTCAAGGAAAGGGTTCGAACAACGTGCTCCCATTTGGAAACCGTATCTGAACATTTTTGGAAGAATGAGTGTCTGTGACTGTACCAAATGTCACATCTGCACCTCAGTCACAGTGAAAGCATGGATCAGAGACAGATTATGAAACTCGGTGGACTGAGTGGCAGACGCTCCCATCCAGCTCAGTGCGCTCTGCAGCAGCCCTGCAGAGATCCAGAGATTTTATGAAAACAGAAACACTGAATTGTAAAATGACCAAATATTATGACAGCAGAACGAAGGCCAGTTGCTCCCATCCTTCTGCTCAGCTGTGTTTTTTTTTCTTTATTAAAACCATCATCCTTATTTAACAAACTGGGTTCTCTGCTTCTGTCCTCACCAGCTACACTACGATTCATGACACAAAGCACCGATTCCTGAATTATTCCTCTTTACTCCCTCTGATCTCATCTGATCCTGATTTCTCTGTTTGCCTTTTCTGAAGGTTTGATGTTTGTTTTTTATTGTGTTTTGGTTTCTATGGCTGGTTGAACTGTGACCTTTGTTCACCAAACACCAACACTCCCTACTGCTCACCTCCATGATCATTTGACCAAAGCTTTTACCACATTTATATCTTTCAATGGAAACATTTGTTCTAAAACAGGGAGCAGCTGTTGCACAGATGGATTTAAAAATGTTGCACTTTGGTCCTAATCTAAGATCTTTTATCTGGATCAGAATTGGGTGGATCAATGTTTTGCTTGTTTTAGGTTGGAAACATAAAACTGTTGGACTAAACATTAACTGAGGGCGTTGGCTGCTGAGTCTGCAGATTCACATGGATGGAATTTCATGTTAATTTGGAGATTTTATAGATTTATGGATTTATTTATTTTTTTCTTTAATCCACAAAGGGTCAAAATTATACTTACAGGTTCAAATGCATACTAACACTCCCACTAAGACTTTATTAAATGCTTATTCAGTCACATGTTTTGTGATTGCAGGTGTTTCACCTTTTCCCAGGAAAACTGCTGTCATGAACCGGCAGTCCGAACTCAACCCCGTCAGGCTGAATGGCACCAGGTTTAACGGGTCGGTCATGTTTAGGAGGTTTATGGCTCAAATGAGTAAACTCATCAAAATCCAAGATTCTTCAACAAATTACCAAAACATTCTCAGATGTTGATGTCTGGCCAACGTCTTTTAGCTGAGAAATTCAAACATGGCTCCCTACGCTGCTGCTAGTGGCAACGCCTCACTCGGCCCTTTGGTCCATGTCTGCAGGCTTGGAAGGCTAATAAAATGGACACAGAGCAGAGGAGTGTTACCATCCACCTCAGAGACAGTTAAAGTTAATGATTACGCCATGGTTAATGTGGGTCATGCAGGCAGTAAAGCTCCACATCGATAGTTGATGAGGACTTCCTCAGATTGAAGGTGCAGCAGAGCATAAAAGCGGCTGCAGGTTGAGCTGAATCAGGAGATCCTCTGGAACCAGGTATGAAACTCTGGCTGCATCCCTTCTTCATGGTAAACGCTGCAGAGCTTATTGAAACGTTTTCTCTCTTTCAGAACTTTCAGAGGATTTCTGAATGTACGGCCAGAACCAAGGTAAACCGCCCTCTGATGAAAATCATTTCATTTTGTAGCTTTCAGTGACTAACTCTGGGCTTCCTTTGTGTTTAGGGAACCAGTACCCAGGAGGTAACCCTGCTTTTCCTCCACCAATGTCAAACTGCCCTGCTGCACCTGGACATCCAGGACACCCTGGACATCCACACGGTCCAGGACATGGTCATGGACACGGACCTGGACACGGACCTGGACACGGCCAGGGTCAGTGCCATGGACATGGACACAAAGACAAGAAAAAACAGAAGCACAAGGACAAGGACAAGGACAAGCACAAGCACAAGCACAAGCAAGGCCACAAACACGGCCACTGCCACAAGAAAGGGAAGGACAGCCACGGGGTGAGCCGATCCTCCTGCTGCTCAGATTCCATCCAAAATAAATCATCTCACTGTCAGTTTAAAGGTTTTACAGAAAGTTAAGACCAGAATGTCAAGAAGTGTTCAGTAAAATGTTTAAAGGTCTAGCTTTGAATAAAACAGACCTGAGAACTGTTAAAGACTTGGTTCCTGAACTTGCTTTGTGTTTTTCCAGGCGTCCAGCAGCTCCTGCAGCAGCAGCAGCAGCAGCAGCAGCAGCGACTCCGACTGAATGAACAACCATCAGTTCTTGGACTCCTTCTGATTTTAATCTCAGTTGTTTTAAATTTTACAGCACAATCAAACCCACAAACACCAATAATCAGTCAGAAAATCTGCACATCAGAACTTGTCAGCCTTTATCGTGTGGAGAATATGATGTTAGTCCTGATGGATTTTGTTTTCTGAGTGGAAAAAGTGATTGCAGCGTGTGATAAATGTGAATGCACAAACCACAGCTTGTCTGTCTTTTATTTAAAGCTTCTCCTCCTGTTTGTCCAGAGTCACACCCTGTTCCTGCTGATATTAACTTGTTTTGATAACCTTGACAATCTGTGATAGTGAGCAGTAAGGAGCTTTTTACACTGGTTCACCTTAAAGTCAGCAGTTCCTCATTCACTGCATCAGAAAACTGGCTTAAACCTTCATTTTATTTTTATTCCAATCACTCAGTAACACATATGAGTCAGAAAAAAAATCAGAAAAAAATACAAATTTACTATATTTGCTTCCTATTCACATAAAAATAAAAATTAGCTTCTGAACTCACTTCATCATCATAACTTTCACATTTCTTTGAAATGCATCATGATCCATTTTTCCATCAAAACTCCTCTTTTACCAAAAGATGTAAAATTTTAGAGACTTTGTTTCTGTAAAATCACTGTAAATACAGGAACACACTGAGTTTGGTCTAGCAGAGGGTTAGGGGAGCCAGACACACACTCATTGCTCAGGGCAGTTCAGAGAAACCAATCAACCCAACATTCATGTTGTTGGACTGTGGGAGGAAACCAGAGTTCCCAGAGAAAACCTCCACATGCACTGGGAGGGCAGGCTGACTCCAGCAGGAAGACCCAGACCCGGATCAGAACCAGAACGTTTGTGCTGCAGGATAAATAAACCAACACAGAACTTCACGTCGCTCTGTTTCTGTCAACACTTCACACCGTCGACTTGGTGGAACATGTTAGACAAACCTTTTCTTTTGGCTCGTTTCCACATCATTATCAGAAACACAAAGCAGTTCTGAAACATTTTCTGATGAAATGCGGCTGCTGTCACGCTCTAGGTTGTAAAGTTCAAGTCTTTGTGATTCAGGTTAACGCCTGATTATGGGAACGTTTATGAAGGCTGAGCAGGTTTCACTGCTGACTCAAATCAGATTCTTACAGAGTAAAGTTTCAACAGTAATCAGTTTATAAAGTGTTAAAATGACAAGTTGTACATATTTTTTTCCAAAAATATATTTTCCCCAGTCACTCAGTTGCATTTATTTGAGTAACTTTTTGGAACCAATTCATTTTAGGAGTTTCACTCTGCTGTACATTTTACTTTACTTGAGTAATGTTATTATAAAGTATAATTTCTCTCACTTGAATAACATTTCTGGATCCTCTTTCCACTTTATTCAGTGAGTAACTTCAGCTTGGTTTAAAATCACCAGACAGATAAATTCACCTACAGTTGTTAAAGTGAAACATCCTGTTTATAAAAAGTTTCTGTTTTCTAATGTTACTTTCTCTCTATTGAGCCTTTTGGAGGCCAAGGGATTCTCTTCTAACACCACTTTTTTGAACCAGGTGCATTCTTTCCGCTGACCAGAAGGTGGCAGTGTCGCGGCAGTGAGCACCCGCCAATCAGCGGCAGTTTTTTCGCTCTAACAGGAAGTAAACAGAGGAACCGGGAGCTCTGCGGCGGTGCAGCTTCTGGCCACCCAGAGTTGATCAGATCATCTTAATTATAATATTAATAATAATGCCACTAACGGTTCTGACTTCTGCCTGCAGGTATGTGTTGTCACCGGAAGCTGGTGTAGCTGTACAGGAAGTGGAGTTGCTGTAGTTGTTAGTCGAGACATTTTTGCTTGTAACAACAGAGAAACTGTTGTTTTAAAAGTTTAATGTGTAGACCGTGTCTGTTAGAGTCATCGCAGAGCTGGCAAAACAGCCAGTGAAAGTTATTCAAAACGTCATTCTCCTAAACTGACTCTGAACTAACCGCCTCAAACCCCTTCTCGCCTTCTAATGACATTTTTAACACCAAAGCTAACATGCTGTTCACTAGCCCTAATATCACCACCAGGCGTCAATGCAGGAAGATAATTAGAGGTCATAATGTTCTGGCTGATCACTGAGTGTAACGGGTAATAAAGTTAACCAGTTTATTTCAGGACCAGGTTCAAGGTTAGGTTAGAATCACAGTTAGGCCTGTTGGCGCCGCCTGGCGGTGTAATAAAATAAAACAACACTAAGTACTATTCATGTTCAGCTTGTTTATCATTAATTGTCTTTTAGACTGAAGCCGCTTTGCAGACTGCAGCGAATCCAGGCTCACATGGTGAGTATCAGCTGACGATGCACCGATTGACCTTTACTGACCGGCACCGATTACCAGATTTCTGTAAGGTTTTGATTGTCAAGGTTCTCATTTGTTCAAACCTTAATTCACCATTTAAATTTAACAATAACCCAACTGCTGGGTGGAGGATGACATCTGCAGACCAGACACGTTCTGGACACAAACTGTTTAGACATTTACACACAATTCAGACAAACCATTAACCTCCAGAGTACCTGGAGAGAACACACACATCCACAGGGAGAACAAACTCCATGCAGAAAGACCCCAGGATGGGATTTAAACCCACAACCTTTTTGCTGCAATGCAGCTACCACCTACCAACCTACTTATTGTTACCTTATCTTTATTTTTATTAATTTATAATAACTGGTCAAAATTAAATTATGTAAGATAAATAATTATAGAAAAAAGAAAATAATCAAATTAATAAAAAATTTTTTTTTAAATAGGCATAAAAAATAAATAAAATGACAGATTAAAATAAAAAATAGGAATAAAAATAAGTGGGATACAAATAATAAACAGTAAATATAAGAACTAGTCATAAATCTAAAATGATTTAAGGAGGCCCAGTCAGTTGAGCTGCAGCGACCCGTCACACTGAGCAAAGCATGTGGCGACAGCAGAGAACAACAACTTTCCTTTAACGGAAGAAAAAACCTCCATCTGGATCAGAACCAGTGGGAAACTGAAGACAGAAACAGAACAGAGAATTTCAGCGTCTGGAAGGTTTTAGTTTCCATCCAGATGGTGAAGTTCAGCTGATTAAAGCCACTGCTGCCTCTGGATGAAGCTCAGTTATATAGATATTATATTAATAAATCTGCTCTCCATCCATCACTGAGATTTATTTGACAGATTCACTTAAAGAGAAAAACATCTCAGTTAAACGTGTAAAAGAATCAGTTTAAACTTAAAGTTATGCAGCTATTGGACCTCAGTAATTTATGATAATTACTGAATTATTTCCTGTGTTTTGTTCATCAGTATCTGTTTAGCATTAAATGTTTCTGTTTTCCTCCAGATGTCGGGTCACGTGGAACCGGAGGTTCTGCTGGAGAAAGCGGGCCGGGCCGCAGTGATCACCATGAACCGACCCAAAGTCCTGAACGCGCTCAACCTGAGCATGATCCGGCGGATCCACCCGCAGCTGCAGGTGGGCGGAGCCGCTCTGCCGTCGACCCACAAACAGTTTATCCATCCCGCCGATCCAGAAGTTTACATACACCAATAAAAACACACGTCCATCTTTTTTACTCACTGAATTAAATCAGACAAAATTTATCCTGTTTTTGCTGAATTCCTGAAAACTTGGCAAAACTTTTTGTTTCTGTAGAGAAAAGCAAGAAAATCACAATTCCTAACCCTGGAAATTCTCAGAAATCGATTTCAGAGTGGGTTTAAGTTGTTCATCTTTTCTGCTCCTAGTTTTGAGTGAACTGCTTACTGCATTCTGCATCCACTCGCCACCGCAGGAGTTTTGATGAATCCTTTCATATTTTTTATTCAAGAAAAAGACAGACAGCCAAACTAACCTGATGCTGATGATTCAACATACAGACATTTACTCACAAACCTATTTTTGTTTAAATATAAACTGATGCAACCTGATGGAAGAGATGTAAATACATTTTATTTTTTGCACTGTATTTTTCTCTTGTCATTCATAATTTAAACAGAATCGTTAAAATGTTTGAACAGAAAAATTGAATCGAATCGTGACCCCAAAGATCAGAATCAAATCAAATGAACTATTCTCTAAGAAGCGACTTTCAGATGAACTAAGTGAAGTTAGCAGGTCGGGTTTAAAGTTTAGAAAACATCCATCAGTGCAGCCATGGAGAAAACTGAGATGTTTTATAGAAACCTGAAGGTGATGTTTGTAACGTTTAAACCGTTTATGTCCTGCAGCTCCAGACTCAAGGTAAAATAAAAGTTTATTTAATATCATGAGCAGCTTTCTGATTGGCTGATTCAGCTCCTGTTGCTGTCAGACTAATTTATTTACTTACTGTTATTTTGTTGTTTTGATCTCATTTGAACTGATAACAGATTCAGTTCTTTGTAATTAACTGATGGATGTTTATGATTTATTGAATTACTTTTGTTTCCAGAAATGGGAAAGTGACCCTGAGACGGACATGGTGATCATCAAAGCAGCAGGAGGCAAAGCGTTCTGTGCTGGAGGCGACATCAGAGGTGAAAGGTCAACCCCAGGGTCACTTCCTGCTCCTTCCTCAGGATTCTCCTTCATTGCTGTTTCTTTTCGTTCGCAGCCGTCACAGAAGCAGGGAAGGTCGGGGATTCCCTCGCGCAGGACTTTTTCCGGGAGGAGTACATGCTGAACCACGCCATCGGTTTGATTCAGTGCTTACATCCAGCTGCTGAGAGTTTCCATGTTTTGTCCCCTCAAAACCACAAGATTCAGAGTTTTATCGGGATTAAATGCGATTTGCTGCCTCTAAGAGGTTTTCTGTCTTTTCAGGTTCCTACAGGAAGCCGTATGTCGCCATTATTGATGGAATAACAATGGGAGGGGTGAGATTATCCTTCTATAATTCATCTTAGTTTAATTCATCCTGATTAGAATGATGGAGTATTACGGCTAAGAAAAAACAGTTTAATTACCAGAACAAAGTCACAAAAAATCATAATAATGCTACAATAAAGTTGTAATAATACTAGCATAAAGTCATGTTAATACCAGGATAGAATTGTAATACTAGACAAATGAAGTGGGGATTTAATTGAGACTCCTACACTAAAAATAATTTAAAAAAATTAAATGAGTTGAGCATCTTAAAGAAATTCTTCATTTTTTAACTCATAAACATCAAATTATCATCGGTAGCGAAACTTTGAAGCGATTGTGGAAATAACTGAATGTTTAGGAGAAAGAATCAAAGACTGAGGCCTCGCTCAGTTCACTCAAGATTTTTTCTCATTAAAACAACTTTGTTTTGTTTTTTTTAATTTTACAACTTTTTTCTGGTAATAAAAGTTAGTTTTAGTAATAAAAAACCTCTCAGTTTTTCATATCGGGCTTAAAATGTTTTATTTTTTATTAATGGGCTGCGATGATAAAACGGGCCAGCAGGTGTCAGTAGAGAGCTTTGTTCCTGTGTTACCTGGAAGCTGGCCTCTGATTGGAGGAAACCTGAGGTGACTGAACTGCTGCTGGGGCAGAACCGTTGACCCAAACGGGTTCCTGACTGTTAGAACTCGGACTTTGACTGGTCCGAAGCGGCAGCAGACATTGATACCTGCTGAATGTGACGAAGCTCTGGAAACATCCGCAGTGATCATGATGTTCAGTTCAGAGTTTCTGAGCCTGAGGTCGGCCCGTCGGTCACGTCAGCACAGAACCGACCAGGAGGATGACGCAGCGCTCCGCAGGGTGAAACGGACCGGTCCAAATATGGAAAGACTTCCTGTTCACAGATCAGATCCTGGACCAGGACCTGGATCAGATCCGGATCTGGGCCCTGTCAGAGCGGAGGCTGAGTCATCGGACCTATTCCCTCTGACGTAATGGGTCTGCTGTGAACTTTGACCTCTGGTCGCCACCGGCTGAGTGCTGCTGAGAGGAAACAGTTTCAGGCAGATGTCCCAGCTCCCTGGTTCTGGTTCTGCTCCAGGTTTCCAGCCTGCAGGTTGTAAATCAGAACCGGATGATTGTTTACATCAGGCGGACCAGACGCCTTATTTGGTGCCAGAATGTCCTGCTGCTGTTTGACTCCCAACTCCCTCCAGAAAACCTGGAACTGTTTTTATTTGCTTCAAATTATATTTCATAAAAACTTTTAAAATCATAGAGAAATCCCCAAAACAAACGAATCAGATCATTTTCAGATCTGGGATCAATACTCTGATTGATCTGAATCTCATTTGGATCAACGTGGATCTCATATATTTATATGGCGGTTGAACCTGTTTTGCTGGAGACACACTGGGATTGAAATTGGGTTACCATGGCAACCCTTGTGTCTCTTTTCAACTGTCCTTGATTTATTATTTGCACCTTTTGACAGAGATTTCGTTCCCATTTCCTTGAACATCACATTGTTGAATGAATCCTTGGTGATGTCAGGACATTTCACTGACTGAAGGAAATTTCTGTTTCTTTCCTCCAAATTAATCTGAAAACATTTACATTCTGAATAACATTTTATTTTATCTTCAAGAAATGGAAGCAACTGTACAAGTCAATCGAAAACTTTTAACGTAAATATCAAACTATGATGATAAGGAATGCACTGATATGTGGGCCGATAACCGATATTTACCAATAAATCATATAAATTTCTGTGCAGCCCATCGCTCCACTCATCCTTAGAAACACAAACAGGAAACAGATGGAAATAAATCGGTTATTAATATCAATCCAGGTTTAGTAATCAAACCGATGCGATATGTTACAAAATGATCCGATACTGACGATATATCTTGTTTTACCAAAGATAATTATTCTACAAATGTTCACAATTAGTAAATTTGTCTTAAAATGTGTAAATTGAAACATTTAAAACTTGTATAAACATAGTTTTTTATTGTTTTTTTTGCTGAGACTCAAATACAGTTTCATGTCAGGATTATCTCATGCATGAAGCCTCATGCTCTTGGTTGCCCCCTGCTGGACGGAGGTTAGCTTCATGTGTGCTCAGTTTGATTATGTCTGGGGCCGGCTTTGGGTTTCAGCCTGCCTGGTTCAGATGAGCTGAGGTTCAGATCCGGTTCAGTTCTCCTGCTGGAAGCTGCGGTTCTGGTTCTGTCACCATGGAAGCTTCTGTTTTTATGGTCTAGTCAAAGTTCGCTCTCCTTTTACTGGACTGATCTCTGAGCCTCTGGTCGGCTTTTCATTTTGATTCATTCTGTTTCCCTCCTGCAGGGCGTCGGTCTGTCGGTCCACGGACACTTTCGGGTCGCCACAGAGAAGACGCTGTTCGCCATGCCGGAGACCGCCATCGGTAAGACGCCGCCATTGGTCCTGGTCCTGGTTCTGGTCCTGGTCCTGGACCTGGTCCAGGTCCTGGTTCTGGTCCTGGTCCTGGACCTGGTCCAGGTCCTGGTCCTGGTCCTGGACCTGGTCCAGGTCCTGGTTCTGGTCCTGGACCTGGTCCAGGTCCTGGTTCTGGTCCTGGTTCTGGTCCTGGTTTTGGTCCTGGTCCTGGTTCTGGTTCAGGTCCTGGTCCTGGTTCTGGTCCTGGTCCTGGTTCTGGTCCTGGTCCTGGTTCTGGTTCAGGTCCTGGTCCAGGTCCAGGTCCTGGTCCTGGTCCTGGTTCTGGTTCAGGTCCTGGTCCAGGTCCTGGTCCTGGTCCTGGTTCAGGTCCTGGTCCTGGTTCTGGTCCTGGTTCTGGTCCTGGTCCTGGTCCTGGTCCAGGTCCTGGTTCTGGTCCTGGTCCTGGTTCTGGTTCAGGTCCTGGTCCTGGTTCTGGTTCTGGTCCTGGTCCTGGTCCTGGTTCTGGTCCTGGTCCTGGTTCAGGTCCTGGTTCTGGTTCTGGTTCTGGTCATGGTTCTGGTCCTGGTCCTGGTCCTGGTTCTGGTTCTGGTCCTGGTCCTGGTTCTGGTTCTGGTCCTGGTTCTGGTTCAAGTCCTGGTCCTGGTTCTGGTTCTTGTCCTGGTTCTGGTCCTGGTCCTGGTCCAGGTCCTGGTTCTGGTCCTGGTTCTGGTTCTGGTCCTGGTCCTGGTCCTGGTTCTGGTCCTGGTCCTGGTTCAGGTCCTGGTTCTGGTTCTGGTCATGGTTCTGGTCCTGGTCCTGGTCCTGGTTCTGGTTCTGGTCCTGGTCCTGGTTCTGGTTCTGGTCCTGGTTCTGGTTCAAGTCCTGGTCCTGGTTCTGGTTCTGGTCGTGGTTCTGGTCCTGGTTCTGGTCCTGGTCCTGGTTCTGGTCCTAGTTCTGGTCCTGGTCCTGGTCTTTTCCAGACGTTTTGACTTTCTGAGGTTTTACTGAGTTTCAGGTTTATGAGAATTAATCCAGATTATTTTCAGATTAAAGTTTTAATCTGTAGTAAAATAAACATTAATACAAAAATAATTGACAATAATTTTCTAATTATTTTGACTTTATTCTCATATTGTTACAAGTTTATTCTCATAATACGACTTTATTTCAGTTTCATTCTCATGTTATTCACTATTTCCACTTTATTCTTGTTTTATTGTGATTTTATTCTCTACTGTTTATTTATTCTTGTAATATTAAGGCTTTATTCCAATTTATTATATTTTTATGAATCTATTTCAACTATATTTTTCTGTTATTAGAATTTTATTCTTGTGCTGTTTCATATTACAGCTGTTGTTTTGCATTTTAAAGATTTTATTACTGTATTATGACGACTTTAGTGCAATATTTCTATGAATTTGTTCTCATAATTCCGAAGCTGAATATTCTGTCAGTCCGTTTCTGATCCTGCTTTGTCATCTCAGGGTTCAGCTGCTTGACAACTGAAACGAAATAAAACCTGCAGATCTGACAGAGTCCAGTCTGCCTACTGGTACCAGTACCGTCTCTCTGGCCTCCACTGGGAAGCCTGTGGTTCTGTGTTGTGGTGCGTTCAGGGAACGTTGGAGAGTTGGAAACAGATTTACAGCCTCAGTGAACAGAAAGCGTTCCTGGAATCGGGCGTGAAGGTTATGCTGACAGGAAGTGATGACGGGTCTGGTTGTTGAGAGGGATTTTCTCCAGGCCACCAGGAGGAAATGAGGCAGTGATTGATTTGTGCCGCCTGATGCTGCAGCGCACAGAGCCGCAGAAATGATGCAGCGCTGCAGGATCTGCTGCCGGTTCGCTCCGACCGCCACAGGCTGCCCCGCCTTCGCCTCGCACCGCTTCCTGGTCAGCTAGCAGACGGGCTGGGAGTTCATGCTGACATGGAACCAGGACTGACATGATTAATCGTGATTAATCAATTACTTAGATAATCGTCAAGTCATTTAGTAATCGATTAATTGTTAGCATACAGACTCTGCATGTCAATGTTTATGTTTTAGCTGCAGATGCATCGTTTTAAACAAATGATTAATCATTTGGGAATTTTAGGGAAGCCTATTTTCATTTTATTATTTAAAAAATGAATTAAATTATTTATTTATTTGCGTCTATTTGTAATTCTAATGTGTAAAAAAGGCATGAATAAAAAATCTCCAGAATATTTTTATCCGATTAATCGTCAGAATAGTTGATTACTAAAATAATCCTAAAAGACGGGGAGCTGAATTATTGATTAGTGAAAATCAAGACAATTACAGCTGGAAAATACATTTTATTAAAGTTATTTACTGAACCAGGTGAATCAGAACCAGGTGAATCACAACCAGGTGAACCAGAACCAGGTGAATCAGAACCAGGTGAATCAGAACCAAATGAATCAGAACCAGGTGAATCAGAACCAGGTGAATCACAACCAGGTGAACCAGAACCAGGTGAATCAGAACCAGGTGAATCAGAACCAAATGAATCAGAACCAGGTGAATCAGAACCAGGTGAACCAGAACCAGGTGAATCAGAACCAAATGAATCAGAACCAGGTGAATCAGAACCAGGTGAATCAGAACCAAATGAATCAGAACCAGGTGAATCAGAACCAGGTGAATCAGAACCAGGTGAACCAGAACCAAATGAATCAGAACCAGGTGAACCAGAACCAGGTGAATCAGAACCAGGTGAACCAGAACCAGGTGAATCAGAACCAGGTGAACCAGAACCAGGTGAATCAGAACCAAATGAATCAGAACCAGGTGAACCAGAACCAGGTGAATCAGAACCAGGTGAATCAGAACCAGCTGAATCAGAACCAGGTGAATCAGAACCAGGTGAATCAGAACCAAATGAACCAGAACCAGGTGAATCAGAACCAGGTGAACCAGAACCAGGTGAATCAGAACCAGGTGAACCAGAACCAAATGAGTCAGAACCAGGTGAACCAGAACCAGGTGAATCAGAACCAAATGAATCAGAACCAGGTGAACCAGAACCAGGTGAATCAGAACCAAATGAATCAGAACCAGGTGAACCAGAACCAGGTGAATCAGAACCAAATGAATCAGAACCAGGTGAACCAGAACCAGGTGAATCAGAACCAAATGAATCAGAACCAGGTGAATCAGAACCAGGTGAAGCAGAACCAAATGAATCAGAACCAGGTGAACCAGAACCAGGTGAATCAGAACCAGGTGAACCAGAACCAGGTGAACCAGAACCAAATGAATCAGAACCAGGTGAATCAGAACCAGGTGAACCAGAACCAGGTGAATCAGAACCAGGTGAACCAGAACCAAATGAATCAGAACCAGGTGAATCAGAACCAGGTGAATCAGAACCAAATGAATCAGAACCAAATGAATCAGAACCAGGTGAACCAGAACCAAATGAATCAGAACCAAATGAATCAGAACCAGGTGAACCAGAACCAGGTGAACCAGAACCAGGTGAATCAGAACCAAGTGAATCAGAACCAGGTGAACCAGAACCAGGTGAACCAGAACCAAATGAATCAGAACCAGGTGAACCAGAACCAGGTGAACCAGAACCAGGTGAATCAGAACCAAATGAACCAGAACCAGGTGAACCAGAACCAAATGAATCAGAACCAGGTGAATCAGAACCAGGTGAACCAGAACCAGGTGAATCAGAACCAAATGAACCAGAACCAGGTGAACCAGAACCAAATGAATCAGAACCAGATGAATCAGAACCAGGTGAATCAGAACCAGGTGAATCAGAACCAGGTGAACCAGAACCAAATGAATCAGAACCAGGTGAACCAGAACCAGGTGAATCAGAACCAGGTGAACCAGAACCAGGTGAATCAGAACCAAATGAATCAGAACCAGGTGAATCAGAACCAGGTGAAGTAGAACCAAATGAATCAGAACCAGGTGAACCAGAACCAGGTGAATCAGAACCAGGTGAACCAGAACCAGGTGAACCAGAACCAAATGAATCAGAACCAGGTGAATCAGAACCAGGTGAACCAGAACCAGGTGAATCAGAACCAGGTGAACCAGAACCAAATGAATCAGAACCAGGTGAATCAGAACCAGGTGAATCAGAACCAAATGAATCAGAACCAAATGAATCAGAACCAGGTGAACCAGAACCAAATGAATCAGAACCAAATGAATCAGAACCAGGTGAACCAGAACCAGGTGAACCAGAACCAGGTGAATCAGAACCAAGTGAATCAGAACCAGGTGAACCAGAACCAGGTGAACCAGAACCAAATGAATCAGAACCAGGTGAACCAGAACCAGGTGAACCAGAACCAGGTGAATCAGAACCAAATGAACCAGAACCAGGTGAACCAGAACCAAATGAATCAGAACCAGGTGAATCAGAACCAGGTGAACCAGAACCAGGTGAATCAGAACCAAATGAACCAGAACCAGGTGAACCAGAACCAAATGAATCAGAACCAGATGAATCAGAACCAGGTGAATCAGAACCAGGTGAATCAGAACCAGGTGAATCAGAACCAAGTGAATCAGAACCAGGTGAACCAGAACCAGGTGAATCAGAACCAGGTGAATCAGAACCAGGTGAACCAGAACCAAATGAATCAGAACCAGGTGAACCAGAACCAGGCGAACCAGAACCAAATGAATCAGAACCAGGTGAATCAGAACCAAATGAATCAGAACCAGGTGAATCAGAACCAGGTGAACCAGAACCAAATGAATCAGAACCAAATGAATCAGAACCAGATGAATCAGAACCAGGTGAATCAGAACCAAATGAATCAGAACCAAATGAATCAGAACCAGGTGAACCAGAACCAGGTGAATCAGAACCAAATGAATCAGAACCAGGTGAACCAGAACCAGGTGAATCAGAACCAAATGAATCAGAACCAGGTGAACCAGAACCAGGTGAATCAGAACCAGGTGAACCAGAATAAGGTGAATCAGAACCAAATGAATCAGAACCAAATGAATCAGAACCAGGTGAACCAGAACCAGGTGAATCAGAACCAAATGAATCAGAACCAGGTGAACCAGAACCAGGTGAATCAGAACCAGGTGAATCAGAACCAAATGAATCAGAACCAGGTGAATCAGAACCAAATGAATCAGAACCAAATGAATCAGAACCAGGTGAACCAGAACCAGGTGAATCAGAACCAAATGAATCAGAACCAGATGAATCAGAACCAGGTGAATCAGAACCAAATGAATCAGAACCAAATGAATCAGAACCAGGTGAACCAGAACCAGGTGAATCAGAACCAGCTGAATCAGAACCAGGTGAATCAGAACCAGGTGAATCAGAACCAAATGAACCAGAACCAGGTGAATCAGAACCAGGTGAACCAGAACCAGGTGAATCAGAACCAGGTGAACCAGAACCAAATGAGTCAGAACCAGGTGAACCAGAACCAGGTGAATCAGAACCAAATGAATCAGAACCAGGTGAACCAGAACCAGGTGAATCAGAACCAAATGAATCAGAACCAGGTGAACCAGAACCAGGTGAATCAGAACCAGGTGAACCAGAACCAGGTGAACCAGAACCAAATGAATCAGAACCAGGTGAACCAGAACCAGGTGAATCAGAACCAGGTGAACCAGAACCAGGTGAACCAGAACCAAATGAATTAGAACCAGGTGAACCAGAACCAGGTGAACCAGAACCAGGTGAACCAGAACCAAATGAATCAGAACCAGGTGAATCAGAACCAGGTGAACCAGAACCAGGTGAATCAGAACCAGGTGAACCAGAACCAAATGAATCAGAACCAGGTGAATCAGAACCAGGTGAATCAGAACCAAATGAATCAGAACCAAATGAATCAGAACCAGGTGAACCAGAACCAAATGAATCAGAACCAAATGAATCAGAACCAGGTGAACCAGAACCAGGTGAACCAGAACCAGGTGAATCAGAACCAAGTGAATCAGAACCAGGTGAACCAGAACCAGGTGAACCAGAACCAAATGAATCAGAACCAGGTGAACCAGAACCAGGTGAACCAGAACCAGGTGAATCAGAACCAAATGAACCAGAACCAGGTGAACCAGAACCAAATGAATCAGAACCAGGTGAATCAGAACCAGGTGAACCAGAACCAGGTGAATCAGAACCAAATGAACCAGAACCAGGTGAACCAGAACCAAATGAATCAGAACCAGATGAATCAGAACCAGGTGAATCAGAACCAAGTGAATCAGAACCAGGTGAATCAGAACCAGGTGAATCAGAACCAGGTGAATCAGAACCAAGTGAATCAGAACCAGGTGAACCAGAACCAGGTGAATCAGAACCAGGTGAATCAGAACCAGGTGAACCAGAACCAAATGAATCAGAACCAGGTGAACCAGAACCAGGCGAACCAGAACCAAATGAATCAGAACCAGGTGAATCAGAACCAAATGAATCAGAACCAGGTGAATCAGAACCAGGTGAACCAGAACCAAATGAATCAGAACCAAATGAATCAGAACCAGATGAATCAGAACCAGGTGAATCAGAACCAAATGAATCAGAACCAAATGAATCAGAACCAGGTGAACCAGAACCAGGTGAATCAGAACCAAATGAATCAGAACCAGGTGAACCAGAACCAGGTGAATCAGAACCAAATGAATCAGAACCAGGTGAACCAGAACCAGGTGAATCAGAACCAGGTGAACCAGAACAAGGTGAATCAGAACCAAATGAATCAGAACCAAATGAATCAGAACCAGGTGAACCAGAACCAGGTGAATCAGAACCAAATGAATCAGAACCAGGTGAACCAGAACCAGGTGAATCAGAACCAGGTGAATCAGAACCAAATGAATCAGAACCAGGTGAATCAGAACCAAATGAATCAGAACCAAATGAATCAGAACCAGGTGAACCAGAACCAAATGAATCAGAACCAAATGAATCAGAACCAGGTGAACCAGAACCAGGTGAATCAGAACCAGCTGAATCAGAACCAGGTGAATCAGAACCAGGTGAATCAGAACCAAATGAACCAGAACCAGGTGAATCAGAACCAGGTGAACCAGAACCAGGTGAATCAGAACCAGGTGAACCAGAACCAAATTAGTCAGAACCAGGTGAACCAGAACCAGGTGAATCAGAACCAAATGAATCAGAACCAGGTGAACCAGAACCAGGTGAATCAGAACCAAATGAATCAGAACCAGGTGAACCAGAACCAGGTGAATCAGAACCAGGTGAACCAGAACCAGGTGAACCAGAACCAAATGAATCAGAACCAGGTGAACCAGAACCAGGTGAACCAGAACCAGGTGAACCAGAACCAAATGAATCAGAACCAGGTGAATCAGAACCAGGTGAACCAGAACCAGGTGAATCAGAACCAGGTGAACCAGAACCAAATGAATCAGAACCAGGTGAATCAGAACCAGGTGAATCAGAACCAAATGAATCAGAACCAAATGAATCAGAACCAGGTGAACCAGAACCAAATGAATCAGAACCAAATGAATCAGAACCAGGTGAACCAGAACCAGGTGAACCAGAACCAGGTGAATCAGAACCAAGTGAATCAGAACCAGGTGAACCAGAACCAGGTGAACCAGAACCAAATGAATCAGAACCAGGTGAACCAGAACCAGGTGAACCAGAACCAGGTGAATCAGAACCAAATGAACCAGAACCAGGTGAACCAGAACCAAATGAATCAGAACCAGGTGAATCAGAACCAGGTGAACCAGAACCAGGTGAATCAGAACCAAATGAACCAGAACCAGGTGAACCAGAACCAAATGAATCAGAACCAGATGAATCAGAACCAAATGAATCAGAACCAAGTGAATCAGAACCAGGTGAATCAGAACCAGGTGAATCAGAACCAAGTGAATCAGAACCAGGTGAACCACAACCAGGTGAATCAGAACCAGGTGAATCAGAACCAGGTGAACCAGAACCAAATGAATCAGAACCAGGTGAACCAGAACCAGGCGAACCAGAACCAAATGAATCAGAACCAGGTGAATCAGAACCAAATGAATCAGAACCAGGTGAATCAGAACCAGGTGAACCAGAACCAAATGAATCAGAACCAAATGAATCAGAACCAGGTGAACCAGAACCAGGTGAATCAGAACCAGGTGAACCAGAACCAGGTGAATCAGAACCAAATGAATCAGAACCAAATGAATCAGAACCAGGTGAACCAGAACCAGGTGAATCAGAACCAAATGAATCAGAACCAGGTGAACCAGAACCAGGTGAATCAGAACCAGGTGAATCAGAACCAAATGAATCAGAACCAGGTGAATCAGAACCAAATGAATCAGAACCAAATGAATCAGAACCAGGTGAACCAGAACCAAGTGAATCCAGAACCAGGTGAACCAGAACCAGGTGAATCAGAACCAGGTGAACCAGAAACAGGTGAATCAGAACCAGGTGAATCAGAACCAAATGAATCAGAACCAAATGAATCAGAACCAGGTGAATCAGAACCAAATGAATCAGAACCAGGTAAATCAGAACCAAATGAATCAGAACCAGGTGAATCAGAACCAGGTGAATCAGAACCAAATGAATCAGAACCAGGTGAATCAGAAACAAATGAATCAGAACCAGATGAATGAGAACCAGGTGAATCAGAACCAAATGAATCAGAACCAGGTGAATCAGAACCAAATGAATCAGAACCAGGTGAATCAGAACCAAATGAATCAGAACCAGGTGAATCAGAACCAGGTGAATCAGAACCAAGTGAATCAGAACCAGGTGAATCAGAACCAGGTGAACCAGAACCAGGTGAATCAGAACCAGGTGAATCAGAACCAAATGAACCAGAACCAGGTGAATCAGAACCAGGTGAACCAGAACCAGGTGAATCAGAACCAGGTGAATCAGAACCAGGTGAACCAGAACCAAATGAATCAGAACCAGGTGAACCAGAACCAGGTGAATCAGAACCAAATGAATCAGAACCAGGTGAACCAGAACCAGGTGAATCAGAACCAGGTGAACCAGAACCAGGTGAACCAGAACCAAATGAATCAGAACCAGGTGAACCAGAACCAGGTGAATCAGAACCAAATGAATCAGAACCAGGTGAATCAGAACCAGGTGAATCAGAACCAGGTGAACCAGAACCAGGTGAACCAGAACCAAATGAATCAGAACCAGGTGAATCAGAACCAGGTGAACCAGAACCAGGTGAATCAGAACCAGGTGAATCAGAACCAAATGAACCAGAACCAGGTGAACCAGAACCAGGTGAACCAGAACCAAATGAATCAGAACCAGGTGAACCAGAACCAGGTGAACCAGAACCAGGTGAACCAGAACCAAATGAATCAGAACCAGGTGAATCAGAACCAGGTGAACCAGAACCAGGTGAATCAGAACCAGGTGAACCAGAACCAAATGAATCAGAACCAGGTGAATCAGAACCAGGTGAATCAGAACCAAATGAATCAGAACCAGGTGAACCAGAACCAAATGAATCAGAACCAAATGAATCAGAACCAGGTGAACCAGAACCAGGTGAACCAGAACCAGGTGAATCAGAACCAAGTGAATCAGAACCAGGTGAACCAGAACCAGGTGAACCAGAACCAAATGAATCAGAACCAGGTGAACCAGAACCAGGTGAACCAGAACCAGGTGAATCAGAACCAAATGAACCAGAACCAGGTGAACCAGAACCAAATGAATCAGAACCAGGTGAATCAGAACCAGGTGAACCAGAACCAGGTGAATCAGAACCAAATGAACCAGAACCAGGTGAACCAGAACCAAATGAATCAGAACCAGATGAATCAGAACCAAATGAATCAGAACCAAGTGAATCAGAACCAGGTGAATCAGAACCAGGTGAATCAGAACCAAGTGAATCAGAACCAGGTGAACCACAACCAGGTGAATCAGAACCAGGTGAATCAGAACCAGGTGAACCAGAACCAAATGAATCAGAACCAGGTGAACCAGAACCAGGCGAACCAGAACCAAATGAATCAGAACCAGGTGAATCAGAACCAAATGAATCAGAACCAGGTGAATCAGAACCAGGTGAACCAGAACCAAATGAATCAGAACCAAATGAATCAGAACCAGGTGAACCAGAACCAGGTGAATCAGAACCAGGTGAACCAGAACCAGGTGAATCAGAACCAAATGAATCAGAACCAAATGAATCAGAACCAGGTGAACCAGAACCAGGTGAATCAGAACCAAATGAATCAGAACCAGGTGAACCAGAACCAGGTGAATCAGAACCAGGTGAATCAGAACCAAATGAATCAGAACCAGGTGAATCAGAACCAAATGAATCAGAACCAAATGAATCAGAACCAGGTGAACCAGAACCAGGTGAATCCAGAACCAGGTGAACCAGAACCAGGTGAATCAGAACCAGGTGAACCAGAAACAGGTGAATCAGAACCAGGTGAATCAGAACCAAATGAATCAGAACCAAATGAATCAGAACCAGGTGAATCAGAACCAAATGAATCAGAACCAGGTAAATCAGAACCAAATGAATCAGAACCAGGTGAATCAGAACCAGGTGAATCAGAACCAAATGAATCAGAACCAGGTGAATCAGAAACAAATGAATCAGAACCAGATGAATGAGAACCAGGTGAATCAGAACCAAATGAATCAGAACCAGGTGAATCAGAACCAAATGAATCAGAACCAGGTGAATCAGAACCAAATGAATCAGAACCAGGTGAATCAGAACCAGGTGAATCAGAACCAAGTGAATCAGAACCAGGTGAATCAGAACCAGGTGAACCAGAACCAGGTGAATCAGAACCAGGTGAATCAGAACCAAATGAACCAGAACCAGGTGAATCAGAACCAGGTGAACCAGAACCAGGTGAATCAGAACCAGGTGAATCAGAACCAGGTGAACCAGAACCAAATGAATCAGAACCAGGTGAACCAGAACCAGGTGAATCAGAACCAAATGAATCAGAACCAGGTGAACCAGAACCAGGTGAATCAGAACCAGGTGAACCAGAACCAGGTGAACCAGAACCAAATGAATCAGAACCAGGTGAACCAGAACCAGGTGAATCAGAACCAAATGAATCAGAACCAGGTGAATCAGAACCAGGTGAATCAGAACCAGGTGAACCAGAACCAGGTGAACCAGAACCAAATGAATCAGAACCAGGTGAATCAGAACCAGGTGAACCAGAACCAGGTGAATCAGAACCAGGTGAATCAGAACCAAATGAACCAGAACCAGGTGAATCAGAACCAAATGAATCAGAACCAAATGAATCAGAACCAGGTGAACCAGAACCAAATGAATCAGAACCAGGTGAACCAGAACCAGGTGAATCAGAACCAGGTGAACCAGAACCAGGTGAACCAGAACCAAATGAATCAGAACCAGGTGAACCAGAACCAGGTGAATCAGAACCAAATGAACCAGAACCAGATGAATCAGAACCAGGTGAATCAGAACCAAGTGAATCAGAACCAGGTGAATCAGAACCAAGTGAATCAGAACCAGGTGAATCAGAACCAGGTGAACCAGAACCAGGTGAACCAGAACCAAATGAATCAGAATCAGGTGAATCAGAACCAGGTGAATCAGAACCAAATGATCCAGAACCAGGTGAATCAGAACCAGGTGAACCAGAACCAAATGAATCAGAACCAGGTGAACCAGAACCAGGTGAACCAGAACCAGGTGAACCAGAACCAAATGAATCAGAATCAGGTGAATCAGAACCAGGTGAATCAGAACCAAATGATCCAGAACCAGGTGAATCAGAACCAGGTGAACCAGAACCAAATGAATCAGAACCAGGTGAACCAGAACCAGGCGAACCAGAACCAAATGAATCAGAACCAGGTGAATCAGAACCAAATGAATCAGAACCAGGTGAATCAGAACCAGGTGAACCAGAACCAAATGAATCAGAACCAGGTGAATCAGAACCAGGTGAACCAGAACCAGGTGAATCAGAACCAAATGAATCAGAACCAAATGAATCAGAACCAAATGAATCAGAACCAGGTGAACCAGAACCAGGTGAATCAGAACCAAATGAATCAGAACCAAATGAATCAGAACCAAATGAATCAGAACCAGGTGAACCAGAACCAGGTGAATCAGAACCAGGTGAACCAGAACAAGGTGAATCAGAACCAAATGAATCAGAACCAGGTGAACCAGAACCAGGTGAATCAGAACCAAATGAATCAGAACCAGGTGAACCAGAACCAGGTGAATCAGAACCAGGTGAATCAGAACCAAATGAATCAGAACCAGGTGAATCAGAACCAAATGAATCAGAACCAAATGAATCAGAACCAGGTGAACCAGAACCAGGTGAATCAGAACCAAATGAATCAGAACCAGATGAATCAGAACCAGGTGAATCAGAACCAAATGAATCAGAACCAAATGAATCAGAACCAGGTGAACCAGAACAAGGTGAATCAGAACCAAATGTATCAGAACCAGGTGAATCAGAACCAGATGAATCAGAACCAGGTGAACCAGAACCAGGTGAATCAGAACCAAATGAATCAGAACCAGGTGAACCAGAACCAGGTGAACCAGAACCAGGTGAATCAGAACCAGGTGAATCAGAACCAAATGAATCAGAACCAGGTGAATCAGAACCAGGTGAATCAGAACCAAATGAATCAGAACCAGGTGAATCAGAACCAGATGAATCAGAACCAGGTGAATCAGAACCAGGCGAACCAGAACCAAATGAATCAGAACCAGGTAAATCAGAACCAGGTGAATCAGAACCAAATGAATCAGAACCAGGTGAATCAGAACCAAATGAATCAGAACCAGGTGAACCAGAACAAGGTGAATCAGAACCAAATGTATCAGAACCAGGTGAATCAGAACCAGATGAATCAGAACCAGGTGAACCAGAACCAGGTGAATCAGAACCAAATGAATCAGAACCAGGTGAACCAGAACCAGGTGAACCAGAACCAGGTGAATCAGAACCAGGTGAATCAGAACCAAATGAATCAGAACCAGGTGAATCAGAACCAGGTGAATCAGAACCAAATGAATCAGAACCAGGTGAATCAGAACCAGATGAATCAGAACCAGGTGAATCAGAACCAGGCGAACCAGAACCAAATGAATCAGAACCAGGTAAATCAGAACCAGGTGAATCAGAACCAAATGAATCAGAACCAGGTGAACCAGAACCAGGTGAACCAGAACCAAATGAATCAGAACCAGATGAATCAGAACCAGGTGAATCAGAACCAAATGAATCAGAACCAAATGAATCAGAACCAGGTGAACCAGAACCAGGTGAATCAGAACCAGGTGAATCAGAACCAAATGAATCAGAACCAGGTGAACCAGAACCAGGTGAATCAGAACCAGGTGAATCAGAACCAAATGAATCAGAACCAGGTGAACCAGAACCAGGTGAATCAGAACCAGGTGAACCAGAACCAGGTGAATCAGAACCAGGTGAACCAGAACCAGGTGAATCAGAACCAGGTGAATCAGAACCAAATGAATCAGAACCAGGTAAATCAGAACCAGGTGAATCAGAACCAGGTGAATCAGAACCAGGTGAATCAGAACCAAATGAATCAGAACCAGATGAATCAGAACCAGGTGAATCAGAACCAAATGAATCAGAACCAAATGAATCAGAACCAGGTGAATCAGAACCAAATGAATCAGAACCAGGTAAATCAGAACCAAATGAATCAGAACCAGGTGAATCAGAACCAGGTGAATCAGAACCAAGTGAATCAGAACCAAATGAATCAGAACCAGGTGAATCAGAACCAAATGAATCAGAACCAGGTGAACCAGAACCAGGTGAATCAGAACCAAATGAATCAGAACCAGGTGAATCAGAACCAAATGGATCAGAACCAGGTGAATCAGAACCAAATGAATCAGAACCAGGTGAATCAGAACCAAGTGAATCAGAACCAAATGAATCAGAACCAGGTGATTCAGAACCAAATGAATCAGAACCAGGTGAATCAGAACCAAATGAATCAGAACCAAATGAATCAGAACCAGGTGAATCAGAACCAAATGAATCAGAACCAGGTGAACCAGAACCAGGTGAATCAGAACCAAATGAATCAGAACCAGGTGAATCTCAAACTGCCAGTAGACGGGTTCTGGTCCTGGTTCTGGTTGAACAGATTTACAGACAAAGATGTTTTTTTATCTTAAATCTAAATGTTTATATTGTTTTACAGTTTTGCTTAATTATTCCTCTGAACTTTGATTCTGAATACTCCAACCAATGATTAATCGATTACTAAACTAGTTGCCCATTCTTCCGGTAATAAATTAATCGGTTCAGCTCTGATATATTTACAGGAACTTTTACGGTCAGTCAGTGATTTAATCTAGATTATAATCCCATTGGCAGCCCATGTTGTCTGGGACCTCAAGAAGATGACTTTAATCATCATGATGGAACGTTTCATGGTTTAAAGACCCAGGGCTTCTAAAGCCTTTATCTTGGTACCGGTACCGGACCGACTGGACCTCTTTAGAACCGCCCTGCAGCTAAATGTGGCTGAATGTCAAACATCTCAGTTGAACTTGTCGATGTTTTCAGGCTGTTGTCTTCAGTTTTTCTGATGTGGTTCCTGTGGATGAAGCAGTGTGAATCTGCTGCTGCTGGTTCAGACGATCTGATCCGTTGGTTCATGCGGTTTTTCCGTGATTACCCTGAAAGTCTCACCGCAGCGTCGCCAGACTAACAGACCAAACCTTTCAGGTTCTCTGTTCTGCTTTATTTACACTCGAATACGTTGCAAACTGTTGTGTAAACATCAACTCTTCCTGTAACCGGATTATCAGATTTATTCTGACCCCCTTCAGCATCCTGAACAAAAGCTATAATCTGACACATTTCTAATATTCCAGCCGTAAATCGGGTCAGCTCATCTAATCCATGCTGCTTCCTTTCATGTCCGCCGCTTTCTTCTCAACCAAAGGCTGTGAAAACCCAGAGACCAGGAGAAACTCCATCCTGTAAGGAGTACGAACCTAAACATCATAGACGAAAACATAACAGGAAGTAGAAACGACCACAAACTGCAAGCTCAGCAGGTTTTAGTTCCTTAAAGCAACAACAGAAATAAATAAATAAAATGTGTAATATAATCAGAGACCTCATTCAGAAACAACCCAGACATCCAGCTAAAAAAACAACCAACACATCCAGCTAATTAAGGAAAACAACCAATCAACATAAAAACATCCATCCAACCACAGGAAGTAGTCGGTGGCCCAACCACAGGAAGTAGTCGGTGGCCCAGCCACAGGAAGTAGTCGGTGGCCCAACCACAGGAAGTAGTCGGTGGCCCAGCCACAGGAAGTAGTCGGTGGCCCAGCCACAGGAAGTAGTCCGTGGCCCAGCCAAAGGAAGTAGTCCGTGGCCCAGCCACAGGAAGTAGTCGGTGGCCCAGCCACAGGAAGTAGTCGGTGGCCCAGCCACAGGAAGTAGTCCGTGGCCCAGCCACAGGAAGTAGTCCGTGGCCCAGCCACAGGAAGTAGTCGGTGGCCCAGCCACAGGAAGTAGTCCAGGAGACTCTGTGATTGGCTGCGTGGAGCCGCTGGACCGGAGGACCTCCTGTGCCTATCCGAGTCCGGCTAACATGACGAGTCTCAGATGATGAAAACTGTCTGACATCATGAAAGGCCCCTGCATGGATCCCTTTAATGATATTAACAGGAATCCACCACATAAACACACAGCTGGAGGTCAAGTGAACAGGAGAAACAGATAAATAACCCGCGATGTGTTTTATCATGAGGAGTCTGACATGACCTCAGAGTCACCTCAGCTGTGGTTGTTTTATTTTGACAGGGCTTTTCCCTGATGTGGGAGGCGGCTACTTCCTGCCGAGGCTGCGGGGGAAGCTGGGCCTGTTCCTCGCCTTGACGGGCTTCCGGCTCAAAGGACGGGACGTCCAGCGCGCCGGCGTCGCCACTCACTTCGTAGAGTCTAAGAAGGTGAAGCAGCTCCAGCTAGCGGAGACGCTAACGAGGGTTGAACGGGTCTGAGTCGGGCCGGCGCTCTGCGGTTTGGGCCAGATGTTGAGTCAGTGGGTGAATCAGGGTTTTTACTGTAGTGGTGCCAACTGGTTCTGACAGGCCCGGCGGCCAGGTGTGGGTCAGAGCAGCGGGCGGCAGAGGACAGAGCGTCCGCCGGATGGTTCTGCTGGGGCTCTGGATCAGAACCAAGCCTGTTAAAATGAATCACAGGACGAAGATCTGACTCCCCACTCTGTCACTTCATATTTACATCCCATAAGAACATTTTTATCCAGACTGAACGCTTCCTGTCTGAGCTCTGAATTAGCTTTCATTTGATAAATGTTGGGATAATAAGACAGAATGTTTTAGGTCATTTTTCAGTCCGGAAGCCATCTTGGAACCAGCTGGCTAAATGTTGGGGCACATGGTCCACCTGGACTCCCATTTGGACCCGGTACAGTTGGGATGGTACAAGAGCAGCGACTCTGGTGGCCATTAAGCCCAAACAGTTTCAGTCTCATCAGACCAGGACATTTCTGCAGAAATCAAGGTCTTTGTCTCTGAGGACTGAACACTGTGTTGGTGTAGCGCTTTAGAGTTAGCAGTGCTAATGTTTATGATTAGTGCTTTAGGGAGCTAAAGCACTGATGCTAATGCTAAAGCGCTACACCAGCTACACCGGTCTCCGTCCTGACCCGTTCCCAGGATGTTTGCACTTAGACATAGATTCTCCAAAACAGTTTAAAGTCACGGTAACGTTGGTGCAAACTTCTAAGTTTGACAAAAGTTTTAAAAAAATCAAATTTTCTTTAATCCTAACAGAGCAAAAACAGGAACGCTGTAATGCCGTGGATGTTGGCTTGTTTCTGTTTTCTGATGTTTATGTAAATATCTGGTTTCATCTGTATGTCGCCTGTGAAACACGTGATCAGATTGGGTTCTAATAAAAATCAATCAGTCAAATTGTATTTGTATAGCACATTTCAGCCTCAAGGCAGAAATGTGAAGTTTTGTTTGGTAGATTCCAGAGCTGGAGCAGCGGCTCGTTGGCCTGGAGTCTCCATCGGACTCAGACGTCTCCCGACTGCTGGAGTCCTTCCAGACGCAGGTCAGAGGGTTAAAGATGCTGCTATGCTGTTTTCACTCATTCATTTACTTCATGGATTTTTAAATGTTTTTTACCATCAGGCGGTTTTGTATCTAAAGACGTGGTTTTGTCCACAGAGTGATCTGGACTCTGACAAACCGTTCGTCTTGGACAAACATACATCCGATATTGACAGGTGAGTTTACAGTGTGATAACTGACATGTTGCATTGAACCAGTAGGTGAACTGGTGGAAACCCTCAGTGGTTGGTGTGAACTGGTTCTCCTCCCAGGCTGTTCGGCTCCAGCAGCGTGGAGGGAATCCTGCAGAACCTGAAGGCCGACGGCTCCGAGTTCGCTAAGAAGCAAGTTGAGGTTCGTCTTTAGGGCTGATTTACACTCAGAGGAGAGAAAGTGGCAGAAACCTGCTGCCAGAGGAGCTGCTGACCCCCTGCAGGTCGGCGCTGTGCAGCAGCGTCGGGCTGAACTGGGACCATGTTCAGCTCTAAAGTCCTGCTGGCATAATTACTAACCCAGTTTGGGGGTTAGGGTTAGGTTTGGGTATTTTTGTGTTCAGGTAAATAAAACCGTTTCTTATTCACAAAGACAACTCTGGACGTCTTCTGTGCCTGATTCCAGCAACATTAATAATCCAATATTATAATTTTTCTGTCGTTTTTACTGCATCAGAGTGTCTCTTCAGAACCGAGCCAGGACAATAACTGTGTTGGTTCTGGTTCTGATCACGGTTTGTCCAGATTCTGTCCAGAATGTCTCCCACGTCGCTGAAGGTCACCTTCAGGCAGCTGCAGGCCGGCGCCGCCATGAGCCTGCAGGACGTGCTGGTGATGGAGTACCGGCTGAGCCAGGCCTGCATGGTGAGAACCGGAGAGTTCTGCAGCGTTTTAAACTCAGTCTGGAGACGTGACGACTTCTCTGGCCCGGCCGCTGGATTGTTGTCGGTGTTAGTCAACTGTCGTCTGATTGGTTTGTTTCTGCCGTTCCAGAGAGGCCATGACTTCTACGAAGGCGTTCGGGCAGGTGAGTTAGCGCTGCGCTACGCTGAGCGCCAGCGGCTACGTCCCGCTGCTCTGTAGAGTCTGTAGGATGTTGAAGAACCCAGGACAGAACCTGGGGAACTCCGCAGATAAGATAGTAAGAGCAAATTAAATTGGTGCCAAAGGGTTGTAGTGTTTCTAGAGCAGATATAATTTTAAATGAATGTGGTGCTCTAGTGTTAGCTTTTGCTAAAAATTATGTTGATGTAAGCATTTAGGATTAGTTTCTGCTACATGTTTGAATAGCCACTTAGCATTAGCTTCTGCTAAATATTGTGTTTGTGTAGCACTTAGCATCAGCAGAGCTAATGTTTATGATTTGAGCTTTAGGGTTAGTTAGCGGCGCTAACCACTGGTTCTGGTCCAAAGAAATCCACTCCAGTTCAGTCCAGTTTATTTTTTATTACAGTTGAATTTACAGTAAATTATCATGTAATTCACAGTCCAGTTTAAACCCAGTTACAGATTTTCACCAGTTGGATCCGGTTTGTTCCAGTTCTGCTCGTTGTTCTCTTCGTTTCCATCAGATTCAGATTTCAGTCTAAAATCAGCCTGGAGGGTTGATCAGATCTCGCCCTCACGCTGCTCCTCGCCGCCGTTAAGCGATCTGCTGCTGGTCACGCGACCCGGTTAAATGTCAGGAATCTCTCTGCCTCTCCAGTTCTGATCGACAAAGACCAGAACCCGCGCTGGAGGCCGCCATCACTGGACCAGGTTTCTGACCGCTTCGTGGACGACTGCTTCGCCTCGCTGGGGGAGAAGGACCTGAGGTTCTGACCAACCCACCGCCGGGCCTCGTCTGAACCATCAGAACCAGACTCCTGGATCGGAGCAGCTCTCTGGAGCCGGCAGAGGAAGTGACCTCACCGCTGAGTGCTTTATGACATTTCCCCTGGGTGTTTGCTGATGCCACTCGGATCGCTCTCATCTGTTTCCTGGTTTCTCTCTCCAACACAAACATTCGTGATTTAGTTATTTTTTAATTATTAATAATGCAGCAACAGGGTTTACTAGTGACTGTAGAGAAATCAAATATAGTTTCATTAAACTGAAATCTGTTTTCTGGTTTATTTCTAATCAGCTAATTGTTCTGTGGTGAAACCACTTCCCCAAACATGGCGTCTCCATCTCTGCATTATTTATGAGTCAGAAAGCAATAAAAAAGTTTATTACATAGCCAACATTTTTTCAAGGTAAAAACAGGAAGTGATGTGTTTGCATGTCTTATTTTAAAGTTTAATTATTGTCTGCTGCTCACCGGATCCTGGAATGTGATCAAAATAACTGAAAATAAATCAAATAAAATCATAAACAGCTTAATTTATGCTATCAAAAACAGAAATATGCACCAGTCACAGCATTCCTGTCGCAGCAAACTAAAACTTTAGCATTAGCTTCAGCTGCTAACTTCTTGGTAACCATCCCCCTGCCCGACGTTGGTCCAGTTTCTCCAGACGTGAAGCTCTGGTCCGTCTGTCCAGATGGTTTCTCCAAGCTAAATATTTAGCTTAGACAGAGATCTGTTATCCCCAAACTAAACATTTAGTTTTCGTATTAGTTAGCAAGCTAAATATGTAATTTAGTTACTAAGTATTTAGTTTGGCTGTAAAATTAGTTTGTCATCTTAATATTTAGCTTGAGATTTATTAGCTGCAAGCTAAATATTTAGTTTTTTAAATCATTAGTTAGCAAGCAAAATGTTTGTTACTAAACATTTAGTTCTTGATCTAAATATTTAGCTTACTAAATATGTGTTAACAATCTAGATTTACTCTTTGAACCAAATTAGTTTGCTATCTGAATATTTAGCAAGCTAAGCTAAATATTGTTTGCTAGATATTAGTTATCCTAAATATTTCATTTAAAAGTATTTAGTTTGTTTTCCAGTCACAGCTGTCCTGATGCTCCGAGCCCCAAGCATCAGCCTTCTGCTGCCGTGCCTGGAGTTTGGCCCGTCTCCTTGTCCTGGCAGCCATTTTGTTTTTTTTGGGACGTTTGCTGCTTCACGTTGGTGAATCAGTGAAATGGAAGGCGTGTTTACGTCCTGCTGGCAGCTTCCTGTTCTCACCTCACAGGTGAGTCTCACCTGAAGCCGTTTTAATGCTTCCTCCACCGTAAAACTGACGCTCTGCAGCTGTAAATCCTTCTGTTTGTCCTTCGCTCAGCCTGACCTTTGACCTGCTCTAAAGCAAACACTCAGGCTGAAGGCATGACTTGTTTATTGGCAGCAGATTTTCCACATGCTGACGGTTCAGCCTGGAGGAGAGGAGGAACCGTTCCTCCTGATATTCACTCACTCATCATGACAACCAAAAACTGAAAACAATCATCGACCGTCTCAACGTCCGACTTTATTTACCTCAAAACTTTAAATATTGTAATTAGTGGGAAATCTTTAGTCAAACCAAAAATAAAATTTTATGAAATCATAATTTTTAGGCAGGTTTGTGGAACTGGCCCTTTAAAACCTCCACAGGTTTAGTTCTGCAGGTAGGAAACTAAAGGTGAGCAGAAACTACAAAACTAAAACTCTGAAAATGTTCAGTTTGTAAAGTTACAGTCAAAAATTAACAGCAATAATTAATTTATTCTGTCAGAAAAAAAGGGTTAATTTTTCAAAGTCTTATTTTCGCCATAATTTATTCAGAAATGTGAGTTTAGTCAAATTAAATACTTAATTTTAAAACTTTACTAATTTGGAGCTAACAAATATCTGTCAAAGAAATTTTTTAGTTAGCAAACTAAATATTTAGTTTCCAAGACAGACATTAACTACATACTTAGTTAAGTGTTTAGCTCGTTGCTCAAGGCAAGTGTAAATATGTTGTTAGCGAGCTAAATGTTGCTAACTAAACATTTAGCTGAAACTGACATTTATGACTGAACAAAATGGAGAAAATAACTTAGAAAAATGTTTATTTTTATCTTTTGAAACTCAAATTATTGCTGCTGTGAGCAAAACTTCAGGAAACTCAAATGGCTTTTTTTTTATGGGTCCACAATTTTTCTCCTCAACAGTTAAAATTATTTCACTTTTTTATGTTTGTTCCTGAATTCATCCCTCACCAGACTCACTGGCATAACCACATAACCTGAAATGTAAATTATGATGTGATTACAAATGATCTTCTATAGTTTTTCTTTTGGAGCAAAGATGAGGTATGAAATAAAACAGTTTATTCTCAGATATGTGATTTGCTACAAACAGAAACCAACATGAGTCCCAACAGAAATCCTTCCCTGGCCTCTAAGTGGCCCGGCGCCACACTTTGGACACCGCTGCTCTAAAGCTGCTGATTTTGTGTTTTGTGCAGAAACATTTACTACAGAGCTGATTCCTGGTTCCTGAAGAGGATTTTTCTTTTTTCTTGGCAACAAAAAGTTATAAAGTTTTCCAAAACAGAAAATAAATGGCCTTTAATGAAAAGGCTGTAGAATAAAATCTCGTTCCTGTGTCCGTTATGAGGTCGACGTGTTTTTTTCCTGCAGCTTTGAGTCGTTTGGATTTGTGGAGCATTTCCCTCCGCTGGTCTCAGGCCAGTTTCTGCTGCTCCACTTTAAATAACTCTGAGCCGACAGTTTGGATCCGAACGGGAAAAACATTTTCCTAAAGCTTCTGATGGAAGACTGAAGTTTTAATAAAGATTATTGATCTTTAAAACTCCCTGGAGACGCAAAAATCACACGATGCCAGTCGGACAAGAGGAGAGAAACCATCACCAAATGAAACCTGATTTATTTTAAACAGGCGGGAATTTAACGCCACAGAACAGTTTCAAGACCAGAAGACATTTAAACTATTTCCTGTGGCCTTTTTGGTTCATTTTAAGGTTTTTATGACCATGAAGGCATAAATGTTTGACAGATTTTGCCTCTGAGGTCTCAATCTGGATGAACACCGACAGAACCTGATGCCCAAACGGGGCGGCATATTTAACCTGAGCTGAACTTTTCTCATTTATTCTGAATTTCTTTATATTTTCCTTCCAGATTTCTGGATGTTTTTCTTTGGACTTTAGTAGTTTTATTTATTTTATCAGATTTTTTTCTGTTTTTTGCTTGTTGAAGCCTCTGACCTCTGATGACCCAATTAGACATGAAACGAATAAACTTCTTCCTGTTTCTTCACATAAATCCATAAAAAATCCCAAAATTAAACCGGTTTCTAGTGGAGAATTTTTTTTCCATAAATTGCCTCTAATTATTTGATTTATTATAAAAATTTATATTTATATCTTCAAAATAGGGAATTTAAAATCCAACATGGCTGCTGTGACATAAACAACAAGAATAAACATCCACTTATTTCATTCAGCAAATAATTTAACTATTTGGAAATATCTGACATGATTAGCTCTTCCAAGTTATTCTTCATCTGCTGGAGATCTGAGTTTTCTGTTTGGCTGCCTGTTTATCAGAGTTTTGATATTTTTTCATCCCACTGAGCGAAAATAAAGTCAGATTTCAGTCATTTTGTGAATTTAAACATTTTTAACCATCAGATTTGTAATTTTAAAAAAAAGCTCATAAAACCCAAAGAAAAACTTTGTAAAGTTTCAGAAAGTCTGGAAAACGTTTGATGACGACGGGATTGAAATGTTTTTAGTTCCAGTCCTGAAACTCGTTTTCAGGGTTTGGTTGGAGCTAAAATCCTCTTTTATTTTTGTCAAACTTTGTTTTCTTTGGTGTTTTTCATCAATTTAACAAAAGAAACGGAAGAAAAACTGAAAACCCATCAACAAAGCCCGTCTGTCTGAGCAGACGGGTTCAGACTTTTCCACAGTGGGTATTTGGTTGGTTTGGTTGCCGAGTTTCCTGAAGCAACCAGGGGAAGTTTATCACCAACGTATCAATGGCGGCACAAAGTTCACGTTCTCACAGCAGGTCTTCAGGCTCAGTTCCGATTTTTCGCTAAAATCCGATTTTTTTTCTGCATATTCGTTTGTTCGGTGGATTTGGACCCGAAGCGGTGCGTTGGGATGCGCCTCACCAGCTGCCGTTCTGTTCGCCTTAAAATTATGCAAACTGGAACTACAAAAATAAATTGACTCAAAGGAAACACACCAATTTGGAAAAAACGTTTTTCAAGAGAAAGTTTTTGCAAAGTTAGTATATTTACTGCAACGGCAACACGCAAAATCAACAACAGGAAGTTACTACTGGAGGAAATGAAGAAAACAACAGGAAGTGGTCTTCTTCATGTGAATTTAATTTTCTTTATTTAATGGAAATGACTCTAATGAAATTGTATTTTTAAAAGTTTTCCAACTGACTCAGACTTCTTTCATCAGTTCATAATTATAATTTTCATTGTTTATGTCCAGATTTACATCTTTCTTCTTCTGGTGCAGAATTATGACGTATTTTCACCTCATCAACGTAAAAGTCAAATAAAATACGACATGCATCGAGATGCTTTGGAAATAATCAGATTTATTTTTTAACAAACTGGTGAAAGATCGGAATTGGGTGAATTCGCCTGCTGTGTGAACATAGCCAAAGTGGACGAACCAAAACCGAAACGTCTCGTCGGTTCGTCCGATGAGTCAAAGTTCCCAATCTGGAGAGCGCATCGTCAGCGGCCCAGAAGGCCCTAGTGGCAGAGGGCGGAGGTTAAGGCGAAGTAGTGGCAGTGAAAGAAGCTCCAGGGAGAGTTTCCAATCTAGGGTCAAGGGTCAGACGGGATTCCTGGGTTCACCGGTAATCTTCCACCTCATTGTCACAGTCCGGATCAGAGCGCTTTGGTCGGTTTGGAGGAAGGTTTCAGGACGAATCTCGTCCAGTCAGAGCGGATTCCCGTCGACTAATCCGCCGCCAGGCGTGAAGGAGTGAAGGTTCCCGTCACGGAACGTCACACTCGATGTAGGGGATGTCGCTGTAGCGGCTGTCCACCTCCAGCCACTGCTGCACCGCCCGCGCCACAATGTCCTCCGACAGCCGCTGGGCGTACTCCAGCAGCGCTGCGTTCACCTGCGGTGAGCCGTCTGCCAAGCCCGGCGCCGACCCGCCCACCAGGTAGGCCTTCTCGCCCGCTGGCTTCCCCTCCGTGGAGTTGGCGTGCTGGGAGGCCGCGGCGCTCCGCTTGGATTTGACGCAGCCCATGCTCTGGAGGCGACCTCGTCTTCCTCCGTCTGGGAGATTTCAGCTGCTGTCATCCACTGGATTCCATCGCTGAGAGCCAAGCTGGGCGATCAGAACATCCCGCTCCGTCCGACTGAGAGGCTCATGCTTCAGCTGTGGGAAACAAGAGGAAAGAGATCACTGGTTTATGTTCCAGAAGGTGACTCAAGTGAAATCTGTTTCAACAGAAACAGATGAAGAAAAGCTTTTAGAAACCTCAAAGTGGACGTAAAATCCCACGTTTGACTAGACAGTTCGGTTCGCTTCAGGAGGTTTGAACACAAACTGGTCTGTGAAAGTCAAGCGGACTACAGTGCAGGGCATTCTGGGTAAATACAACCAAAGCTAGCGGAGAAATGGCTCGTTGTCTTTAGCCAAAGACTAAAGAGAAATCCTCTAACTGCTAAAATCTGACGCCACTCCATTTTTGTTTGAAGGAAGGTTTTCAGAGGTTTTTGTGTCGTTTCCTTCAGTGGTTCTTGGTGCAGCGCCCCCACAGGCCAGGAGGGGAACAGGTTGCTCAAAGGGTTTGGCTGGTTTGCGAAAGCAGCAGCTGGAAGTGGAACAAATGTTGCAGTTTTGGTCCCAAGTCAAACCTAATCTACGGGATGACCAGGAGGAAAAACAAGCTGAAGGGAGGAGGGGAGGGGGGCGGACTGGAGGTCAAGGCCTCCCCTCACCCTCTGTCCTGGAGAGTTTTATGACTCAATCCCTCTGCCTGCGACAGTGTGGCGCGACACCGAGCAGTGTGTGTGTGTGTGTGTGTGTGTGTGTGTGTGTGTGTGTGTGTGTGTGTGTGTGTGTGTGTGTGTGTAAGCCTGTGTGTCCCATCTGTTCCTCTGCAGCCTGATTCTCCCAGCATGCGCTTCATTCAGGGATCTTCCTCCACGCAGCGTGCAGGCCATCAATGATTTACATGCGGAGTGTGTCTGAGTGGGCGTGGGGGGCTTCTGACCCCATTAAAGAGCCGAAAGGTTATCAAACATCAGGCAGACGAGGTCACAGCAAACGCCACTCTCACACAAACATGTTGCGTGGAAATGTGATCCAGCGGAGCTGTACATACTTTTATCTGCGTGAAGGTGAAGGAAAGCGATCCCACTCCTCTCCATTCCCGGAAAATCCTCCCGTCCACAGCAGGAACAACGCAAGGTCGTTCAGGGATGAAATCCTGCACAAGCAGTCCAATAAACCAGCAAAATCCCAGATCCGGACCCAACTTGCCTCTTTGGGTTGTTGTTCTGGATGAAGCGCCGCTTCGTGCCAGATTTACAGATAATCTGAGCGGGTTTAAACCGGGGGAACAATCCCGGGATGCTGGAGGCTTCCTCCGCCGCCGGCAGGTCGCTGTGCGGCCGCCGGAGCTCCGCAGCAGACAGGGAGGAGGGAGAGGCGGTCCGGAGCGGAGCGGAGCGGAGCGGGTCTCCGCCGAGGCGCAGCGGCGCTCTGGATGAGTCCGGGGCGCAGCGCGCCGAGCCGCAGCGGCGCGGCGCGCTGCTGCCCCCTGCTGGACGAACAACCAGCCCGGGGCTGGAGGGCCGCTTACAATAAAACCCAAACAACGTGACGACCCACTGACGGACACAGCAGTAATGCGGGTTATTTAGCAAAAAATAAAGAAAAAAAAATCAAGGTCATATTTTCACCAAGTTAATTTATAAATGTCAGTTTGAAGATGAATATTTAGTAAGAGAGATTAATATTTTTTAGCAAACAAAATATTCATTTGTAAAGCTATATTTAGTTGAAGTTAAGTTCTTAGCGAAATATTTTAAATATAAAAACAAAATAGTCAAGCAAATATTTCGTTTCAAACTAAATACTAAACAAGATACATATTTATATATTTACATACATAAATATATGTATATTTAAACTAAATATTTAGTTTAAAGCTAGATATTTAGCTACTGGATAAATATCTGCCTTCAAACTAAATATTTACAAAGTAAGTTATGCATTTATTGCACAATTTTTATTTAGATGGTAGATTAAATATTTAGCTTGGCCACTAAATATGTAGTTTGAAGGTAAATATTTGGTTTCTAAATAGATATTTATTAAACAAGTGAAATATCTGGTCAAATAATTTTACACTTGAATTTTCCTTCTGAGGGAAATAAATTATATTTCTGCTGTAAGTTTGTGGTTTTAAGGTAACAAATATAGAAAAGTTAAACAGATTCAAAGGCTGTGAAACTGACTTCTTTAGTCTGACTTTTATCATTTTCTATGTGAATTTTGTTGGTTTTAGTTCTTAAAGTTTAGGAAATGACAGCAGGTGCTTCACTTCCTCCACCAGGTGGCAGCACCTCCCCATTCTTTTTAAACGGCGGCTGTTTTTCCTGACCACGAAGCTTTAAAGTTCACTCCGACCCACATTTTTCTTTATCTTCAAAACTCCAAACACCAAATCATCCCAAACTGTTACTTAGTTAAGCTTTATTGGAAGTTCAGGATTACCACAGATGAAATCAGTAAACGGGTTATGAAGCAGGACTGAGCCGATTGCCTAATGACCGACATTCCACAAATCTCAGAAGCATCATGTTTCACTCCTCGGTTACATAATCAGACCGTTTGTCTCCCAGACCTCCAGGTTTAGTTTATGTAAGCGGATCATTAGAATAAAAGTTAAACAGAGGGTGAGGCTTTGTTACGACATCTGTTTTATTCTCCTGTTTTTCAGAAGAACAGCCGGAGGATCTTTGGCTTGAAGAGCTCCAGTTTGCTGGGATCCACCTGCTTCATGGCGTCCTGCGCCCCCAGGATGCCTTGGTGGGCCTCGTCGAACAGATCCTTCCCGATGGAGGCCTGCACTCGGTCCCGCCAGGCGCTCAGCTTCGGTCGACCCTCGAACACGTCCAGCCCGGCGCCCAGCGGCTGGAGGACAGGAGAAGAAGAGAAACGTTACCGTGTGTCAGTCAGGCGGATAACTAAAGTTTTCGCTCAGAACAAAATACAACATGAAGGTTTCCTTCTGAGCTTTTTGTGTTTAGTTAGCTTGTAAATCTTTAGATTGCTAAATAAATATTTGGCTCAGAACTAAATATTTTGATATTATGAAGCAGTTCAGTGCAAAGTGGAGCAAACATTCATCTGATAGCATCACCACTGCTGACTTAGCAGCAATTCTTCATCCTCAGGAAGTGGTAAGGAATCACTTCCTCTTCATGCTTCAGTAACTATCATCAGCAGGAAAAACATCAGTCAAGCCTGGATAAGGTACCAGAGTCACGTCGTCCTTCAGCTGAACTTTCCTGTCTGATAAACAGAAACGCTGAAAACTCAGATTCAGGTTTGAGCTCAGAGAAGCATCGCATTTCATACATTCTGTTAATTAGCTCTGAACTAAAAGGAAAAATAGTTAGCTAGCTTAGTTAGCAAGCTAAATTTGGGCTTGCTCATTAAATATTTATCTTGCTTTAACTCAGTGCGAAATATTTTTTAACAAGCAAAAATGTTTAGCTTTCTAACTAACAAGTTAACTAACTTTTTACCTCGAAGCTAAATATTTAGTTAGCAAACAGAAATATTTAGCTTAGAGTTAAACACTGGCCTGCCAGCAAAAACATCATGTTAGTAAATCATTTTTTGTTTGCTAATTAAATATTTAGCAAGCAAGAAAAAAATGACCTCAGAGCTAACTAGCTAGCTAACTTAATTTAGAACACAGTTAAATAATTAGTTGGCAAGAAAAAAATATTTAACTCAGGGCCAAAATATTTACTTAGCAAGCCAAACGTTTAGCTAGCTAACTCAAACTTTTTATTTGTTACTGAATGTTTAAACTGGAGATAAATATTTTGCTCCAAATATTAGCAAACTGCATGTTCAGCTTGCTATCGTTTACTAAATATTTAATAACTGAATATTTGCTTTGCTATCAGAACTCGTTTCCTGGGCTGAATTCCCGGACCGGACCGGCGTGAAGCAGCGAAGAACAACAACCTGCGACTTCCTGTCGAAGTCTCACCGACCGACGGATCCTGAAGGTTTTCATTGCTGCTTCGCTCTGCTGTTAGCCAGACAGCTAGCTGCTCGGTTTGGCTCGTCATGAGGATTCATCAGATGGTAGCAGATCTTTAGAAATCACTTTCATCCCTCGTTTTTTTAATTTTAGGTCAATTTAATGAGTGAGAAGCAGTTTGAAGGACCTTCAGGAAGTCTGGAGAATGTCCAGAGCCAGGATGGTGTCAGCCTCCCTGGATAAACACCGACAGGAAATCCCCTCCCTCCAGAGCAACCAGCTCCTGGTTCTGGCCCAGTTAACCCTTTCAGCTCACCTGCATGATCTCCACGATGGCCACCAGGTCGGCCAGAGACATCTGGTCCCCCACGATGAAGGGCCGGTCCTGGAGGAAGTTCTCCTCGATGAGGGTCAGCGAGGCGTTCAGGTCCTCCAGCGCTCCGTCCATCTTCTCCTTCGGGACGTCGATCCCCATGATCTTAGGAATCATGAGCTGCAGACAAACATTCATTCTCCATAGCAACCATTCAGCTGACTGGACCTAGCCCCGCCTTCAAGGCGCAGCTCCTTCAGACTAGCCAGCAGCAATTAGCAAACATCTGCTGAGCTCATTATAGGAGCTGCTGCTCAGAGCAGTTCTGGTAAAAACATTAAAGGGTTAATAGAGGAGCCATTTTGGGACGATTTCCTGGAGGTGGAGCTTCTTAAAGAGGCAGAGACCCAATTTCAAGGCTTTAAATTATGAATTCCTATTTGATATAAATATCATTTTTAAAACAACTGAAGGCAACCTATTATCTTGATTGTGCTATAAAGTGGATCTATGTGCCTGGCCCTTTAAGGCGTCCTGGGCTGAACCGGTTCTGTCTGAAGCCTTTGACCTGGTTCTGGGTCTCACTCTGGTTCTCTGGTTAATAACTGATCAGATCAGTAATCATTGATCACAATCAGTTTTCTGCCTTGTTTGGCTTCAAGGAGCAAAAGTTCAGCTGATTTACTTCAGGCAGAAAATAACAGAGATAAAACAAAGTGAATATTTTGGCCATATGAGACCCGAAGCTGCTAAACTTCAACGTTTAATAGATTTAATCATATTTTATCTGTGTATATCAACATGTGAATAATTATTACACAGCTTCTTTTCTTTAGGAAAAAATGGGAGAAAAATTGATTTAACAAAATCTGAAAAGTCAAAAACGACCAAAAGTCTCAGAGGGATGAAGCATCGGGTCAGAACCAGCAAACATTTTGCTGCTAAAGGTCAGCAGGGTCAAACGAAGGACGGTCCTTGGGACATTTTTGGGGGAAATTTGTAACAGCTGATATTAAGAATATCTTGGTTTTTATTCAGTTTCTTTTTATTTTAGTGCCAATTTTACTTTATTTTTTAAACCAGACTAAAGCCGTTGCTAAAACAGTCTAACTGTTGATTAAAAGGTGTCTTTGTCCTGAACTGGAACCAGTTTGGACCAGTATGAGCGTGGGGGTTTGGGGAACGTACCCGCATCCAGAACATCTTGGAGCCGTGCATCCGGATGGCCATGTGCTGCCAGGACAGATACTCGTTGACCCGGGAGCGCAGCCGCAGGTCGGCCGGGAACCAGCGGTCCGGAGTCTGGAACTTCTCAGCCAGGTAGAGCATGATGGCGACGCTGGAGGAGAGCGGCGGCTCGTCAGGACGCATCCGGACGGAAACCGCCGCTTTCAGCAAACACTCACCTCTCAGCCAGGCAGAAGTCTCCGTCTCGAAGTGCTGGAACTTTTCTGATCTTGCTGATTTTCCCAAATTCATCTCCAAAATGCTCACCTGGAACCCAAACAGACATGGCAGACCAGCAGGAAACCAGGCAAGACGAGACTTCCTGGAGGAAGAGGAAGTCTGCAGGAAACGTAACAGCTGCACCGATTGGCCGATACTTAGAGAAGAGACCGATCCCATCAACACCCACAAACATCTGGAAATCCCCCTCTGTCCGATTTTAACATCAGTTTCTGACTTACCGACTTTTCAGACTAAAAAAAAAAAAGTTGATATTGGTCCAAATCAAAGTCAACAGATCAGGTTAAAGGTCGCTGCAATCGGTGCAGCCCTAATCACAATCAACAGTTATTTTAGTAATCGATTATTCTGACGATTAATCAGATTTTTAAAATGACACGTCTGGCTGATTTTTCATTTAAGCTTTCTTTAAGTACATTTAAAGCTGCACATACATTTAAATCCATTTTTATATAAGAAATAAAAGATTTTTATACCTAAAATGCAACAACAGCATTCATTTAGTAAACAATCATCTGCAGCAAAGGATGCATCTGCAGTGAAAATTACTTATCCAGTTATTAAATTGTGGATTAATATTTGGATGGCAACGTGTATCATTTTATTTAGATAGCTCATTTTCAGCAACAATGCAGTTCAAAGTGGAAGATTTTTAAATAATATCTGAACCAAGAGAAGCTAAAACTGCAACTTTAGGAGTTTTAGGTACAAATTTACAGGTAAAGAAAGTTTTTCATCATTTTCGGTGCTGAATAAATGGGTAAAAAAAAAACGAGCTAAGTTTTGTTTTATTCGCCTCACCAGACCGTTTGGGTTTGGAACCAGCGACAGGAGACTCACCGTCCATCAGAGAAACCTTCTTGAACTCGAAGGGGATGTTGTTCTTCTTCGCAAAAATAAAAACGGAGCGACATGGCTGAGAGAAAAGGTCCAGATAAAGTTCCACCACCATCTCTGCTGCTGCTTTTACCAGCGTTTCACTGCAGAACCAAACGCTGAGCGGCTGCAGCTGTCAGCGATCCTCTCCTCAGAGGACGGCGAGAAAAAACTGAAAACGCCGGAAGTTCGGCCCAAAACTCCCACATTCCAGAACAGACCCTCCGAACCCATTTACCAGGCCGCCGGAAAATGGGGAAACTACGAGACCTGCTGTCTAAAAACATGTACTGCAGCTCAAATTCCAGACCCGGTTCTAAAACTGCGGTACCAGAACAACTGGCGGGACCGGGACTTGATACTAAATACATTATTTATTTCTTTAGTCACAACATGCTCTGTGTTACGGAGTCCGGAGTCCTCCAGGGGACATGGGGAATTTTTTTCTTTTGCGTTCCCTCGCAATAATCTATTGATCAGTTCATGCGGCATAATTGATACTATAAGCCTTTTTACGGTGGCCGCCGTACTTTCTGCTTTAATACAAGCTTATAAGGTTTTTCCATGGACTATTGAGTTATTATCGCGGGTCATCAGTCATCTGATTGTGTCTCCATTGTGTTCGTGTCTGAATGGTTTAAAGCGCTGCTTTCTGTTCCATCTGAGCCTTAACAGACATAAACATGCAGTAAATAAATCGATTTTCAATCAGTTTTTTGCACCAAAGCGTTAATAATAATAAACACGTTTTATTATTATAAAACATAATGGTGGTAGACGCCGCACTGGGTTAACTCGGGGAATCTCATCTGTCCGTGTATCAATCAACTCCAAACCTCTTTGTTCTGTCACAATTATCGATTTATTTCATTTTTATTTTCATGCTCCAAACTTTGCGAGGACTGACCCCCCAGCTCACCCGCTGCCTCACACGCAGCCAGCAGCGTCACCTTCCCATTCATACCTGTGACGTCACGCCCACATCGACACGCCCACCACCAGGTGTCAAAGCCGCTGCTCCTGTCATATCAATAATTACTTATTTCATTCATATTGCTCTTATAGAGCCTCAGTGAAAACGTGTTTATTATTATTAACGCTTTGGTGCAAAAAACTGATTGAAAATCGATTTATTTACTGCATGTTTATGCCTGTTAAGGCTCAGATGGAACGGCACAGAAAGCAGCGCTTTAAACCATTCAGACACGAACACAATGGAGACACAATCAGATGACTGATGACCCGCGATAATAACTCAATAGTCCATGGAAAAACCTTATAAGCTTGTATTAAAGCAGAAAGTACGGCGGCCACCGTAAAAAGGCTTATTGGGGCCTGCAGGTCAGTCACTGCCTCCATGCATTGCATGGCAGGCACCTATTGTTCTACACCCAATAGAATGTCTCTTTATTATAGCTTATTTATTATTCTTCCACTACCGTTAATGCGGCTCGTACCGCTGCGTGCCCACCAACAAAAGTGGTATCAAAACGAGCGGCTCGATCCCGGCATTGGAGCTATTACTTTTAGTGGGATTCTGAGATAAAATGACGACATAAATTTAAAAAAACGAAAAAACTTTAATCTGAGGAACTCGCAGCATCACTAAGATTTCTCTCTGAAACACACACACAGGACAGTGGAGGTCTGACTCCAAAACTCTCTTTAACTCCCCCTCACAGGCACAAAAAGCGGCCTATTGATCTCAAAGTTGGTCATGACATAGATACACATGCCTGCTCCTGTAAAATGTTTTCAAAATTTTCCTAGGGCTTATGGTTTTTTGTCAGGGCCCTGAGACCGACGCTGGGTGTCTCACAAGTATAGAAACCAGGGAGAGAGCCAGCCCAGGTGCAGATAATTAATTACCATAGCAACGGGCCCTAGACAGAGGCAGTGAGTAATCTCACAGCGCTGAATCAGATCTCACAATGCATTGTGGGAATAATACATATTTCCTGTGACTTTTCATGTTTTGCTTACATAAAATTATTATTTGTCTGAATTTTTGAGTGTAAATTAAAATCTTTACTATGAAAATTTAAATTGTTTTTAGAAATTAACTATTACCAACTTTCTTCATGTTTTTTATTTTGGACCATGAGTGAGAACCACATGTGCGATGCTTATAGTCGTCGGTCTCGCCTTTCCATACTTGTATCATATACATGATAATATTCACAGCTACTCTGTGCTAGTGTTGGGTTAAGTATGTCAGACCTGCTTATATCTATTTTTCATGACAAATTTGAAACGCTGGGTTTAAAGGGATGGGCACAGGTGGCAGGCCCCTTAAAATTTCTGCAGGAATTTTCTAGTAGTATCAATTATACCGCATGAACTGATCAGTAGATTATTGCGAGGGAACGCAAAAGAAAAAAATTCCCCATGTCCCCTGGAGGGCTCCGTACTCCGTAAAACAGAGCATGTAGTGACTAAAGAAATAATGTATTAACTTTTTTAAACTTCAAAAATGTAAAACTTATTTAAATAAATGGACACACAGAGATTTATATATTCTGGGAAGAATATTTCTCACCAAAATGGAAAGTATTTCCAGACATATACATTAGGAATTCCCAATTCAGCAATCAAATCTATCAATAGGATGAATTTTGACTTTATATGGAAACAGAAAACTCACTATATCAGAAAAGGTAATTTAATCAAGCAGTTTGAAGATGGAGGACTGCAAGCCATAGATTTTGACAGCATGAACGGCACTTTAAAAATAAACTGGCTTCTGTCTTTTTTATCAAATCAAAATGAATTATGGTTCCATATTCCAATAACATATTTTCTAATCTGAGCGGAGTTAGTTTCCTTCTTAGACGTGACTTTGACGTTAAAAAACTGCCTGTTAAACTTTCCAAGTTTTATTATATTGGAGATGAATCTATAACTACAGCCCACACAACACTCCCTAAGGAACTGCTGTTACATAAAAATTAATAATAAATCAATCTTTGCACATAATTGGTTAGAACAAGGTGTTTTGGTCTGTGATGCATTTATTAAATCATGGAGGTTTTATGTCTTTTGAAGACGTCAGTGTTAAATATAACTTGCAAATAAATAAAAATGAATTTCAAGAAGTTATTAGAGATATTCCCCCAAATATTTTATGTACAGCTAAATGTTTTTCTGAGATCCCAGATTACAGAACCCGGATCTACCTGGACGTCTGACTAATGGGCCCAGTGTCACAGATAGTAAACTAAAACAACTCTAAAATTAGGGAATGCTTTACTAGTGCTTTGTTTCCTTTTGTATCAAATCCAAATTTTATATCACATTTCTTTTCAAAGGTTCAAAGGGAAAAAATTAGAACAAATTATTTAAACCTTCCCGTTCCTCCAAAAGCCAAGGAGTCCACTTCAAAATCTTCTCAGGTGTTTTTCCCTCTAAGGAATCCTTAGACTTCGATTTGCTATTGATGATAAAACATGTTTACTTTGTGATATTGAATCGACTGAACATCTTTTCTATGAATGTGTAAAACTTTGTGGGATGATGTGCACCACTGGCTTTTCCCAAAAATTCCTAACTTACCTGAATTTTCTAAGAAAGACGTTGTTTTTGGAATTATGAGAAAAGAAAAGACATTTGAAAGGTTATTAAATGTAATCACTATTATGGGCAAGTTTTTCATTCATAAATGTCGTTTTCTTAAAGCCAAACCATCTTTCCCCACTTTTCACAGGGAACTCTGCCACCTCTTCTCATCTCTAAAATTCATGGACAATCATCAAGATGCAGAACTGGATCATATGATAAACAATCTGGAACTGTTGGAAAACCCCTAATGGCTCTTTTTGTTTTTGTTCTTTTGCTCCTTCGTTTCTTCTGTATGTAGGGAGCAGCCTGGGTCGCTGCTTCAGGTTCTTTAGATTTGTTTACATCTGTTGCTACTAGCACATGCTAGTAGCAACACGAAGGATCAGCACTTTTACTGTTACATTTTCCGTTTGGAAACTTCCGTAATCAGTTCAGTTAAATCTAAACTTGGCAACTTTTTCTTTTTCAACCGTAATAAATGTGATATTCAGTTGACCTGTTATGACTCAGATTTTGGGTGTCCGCCCCTCTGCTGCTGCATCGCTGTGGAAAACCTGGAGCGGCAGAGATATCTGCGGCTTATAGTCCGGAAAATACGGTATTTATTTAATAAATAGTGTTATTATTTATTTCCTGGATTTATTCTGTGAAGAACCCAGAGAGGATTATTTTATTGTGCTTTCTGGAAAACAATACATTTTTACATTTAGGCTCCTGAAGTCGTCAAACTTTTTCTGTTAACTGACTTTGGCCTCCAGCAGAGAAGGGAAAAGTTATGTGGCCCTCAGAGGAAAAAGTTTGGGGACCCCTGCTCTACAGTAAGAGACGTGTCTGTGCTTTCTGCTCCTTTGTCACATATAGCTCATTGTTTCCATGATGAAACAAATAACGACGTGGATTTGGATCAAAACGGAAAAATCCACTTCCAGCACACAAAGTGTTTGAGTGGCTGTAATTCTCCACATCATGGAGGCTTCGACCCGAGAACGTCACAAACACAGGAACAAATCCAGACTGAAAAATCATTTCATGTTTTTGGCTCCAGCGGTTCATGATGAACGGGCTGCGTTTATCCTGATGGACGTTTGGTTTGAAGAAAAGCTATCAGTAATTTTTACATTTCTACGCCAGCTCAGCATGTTGTGAGCAAACTACTGCATGACTAGAACTGTTTAACTTATCAGAAGTCATTTTGTCTTGAAGGTGAAAATGACTTTTGAGATTTTTTGTATTTAGGTACATTTCAGAAATAGTAAAACATTCCAGCCTTACTTTTACTTTTACTGGAGTATTTTTGAAAACATTATTTCTAAGTAGAGAATGTGAGTATTTTGTATTATGGGATGTGCAGTGATGAGACATGATTGTTGTTCAACATTCTGCCTTTATTTCATCGACAGGAAGAGTAATCGATCCCAGAGCCGATCCAGAGGAACCGGGACGACCAAACCGTCTTCAGCTCGGGTTCCTCCAGCAGAACCGAACCAGCCCGGTTTTTACTTCTGGAATTAACAGCTTCACTTTAAACAGTGACATTATTTCAACAGTACAAATCTCCAGATGGGATCCTGGAATGGGCAGAGGTTAAAGGTCATCTGCTGCTGGTTCTTCACAGGAAGCTCATCACGGTTCCTTTCTTCCCCACCTGGTGAGGCTGCAGCTCCAGGAACTGGATCACAATCCTGCAAACATCAAACCAGACTCATCACTTCCTGTCCTGTCAGCCAAACAGGAAGTTGTCAACAGAAACAAAGATGGAGGCTCTGTCAATGCTTCAGCATCGACAGAGCCGTTAAAATTAATAACGGCTTCATTTTCATTAGGAAGCAGAGAACTAAAGGGACAGAGTGACGTATTCTCTGTTAATATTAACTGAATGCAGTGTTTATAGGACCGTCCAGCAGGGGGAGCTCACCTGTCTTCAGCCAGGCTCAGTTCTTTGGTCAGGAAGCCGAAGATCTTGGCGCTGTGCTCCTTGTTCTTCTCGGCGGTGTCCGTCACAGAGATGGCCGACACCGACACCAGAACACATGGAGCGCAGGAGCCGCCCACCAGCATCGGCAGCCCTGGATGCACCACCATGTTCATCCTCTGGGAGGGAAAAGAGTGTCCGGTCAGTTCGTCTGGTTCACGACAATTATTCAATTGCCCTAAGGAACTATACTAACATAATAATTAATGTAAGCTAATCCACAAATACTTGAGATCATCTCTAAAATGCTTAGAACTGCCTGTTTTCATAGTTCAAACACCAAATATACCATAAAACTCATTAATGGACTCAATAGAAACTTAACTCTACTGCAGAAGCTAACATCCCGATCTTCGTTATTTCTGCTCGAGTTTTCAGCCAATCAACAAAAAAGAAAATGAACAGGTCTGCTATGTAGCCAATAGCATATGTCAAGTAGCATAGCGGACACATATCTCAGCTTCACAAGCTGCATTTTCTTTTGAATATTTAACATATGCTATATGAAAAAAAAAGAACAAAAATACCAGGAATAATTTGGTATTACCACAGAAAAATCTGTGACATTCCACTTTAAATAATAACTAATTAATGAGCCAATTAAACTCCATCCAGACTCCATTGAATCTGTATTGAATCGCTGTTGTTCTGAACAGTAAGAGGGGCCCCTCATCTAATTCTGCTCAAGGCCCCATAAAACATGGGGTCGCCCCTGCTGACAACTCCTCTGGTTCTGGTCGCCAGATAACCTGGAAACGCTCAGATGTGTTACACCGGTGGAACTGGTGGAAGCGGGTCGGAGGTACTCACGTCCTCCGGTTTCCCCAGCGCCGCCGCGGTGACGGAGCAGAACCGCTTCAGGAAATCCTCGGAGAAGCTGCTGGCAGGCAGGTTGCTCTCCACGACGACGAAGGGCATCTTTACTGGCGGGACTGGGAGCTGTGGTTAGACTCAACACGCGAAAGGTCAATGACAGACTTTGGTGGCAGGATAATTCTTCTTCCGGTGTCACTTTCAAAATAAAGCATAAAAATAAACTGAGTGTGGTTTTCTTCGACGCTTCCCGAAATAAATTTAGTAAAAATCTGTCAGGGACTTTATTACAACTCGGTTATCCTCCTTCTGTTTTAACTCCACATTTATTCGTTACTCGCGACTTAAAAATTGGGTGTCGTATGCGTCACGTGACGTTATTTCCGCGCAGAAAAACTACAACCCAAATACTGAAATAAAAAACATTTTGAGGATATAACTTTGTCTACCATAATTTTTGATTTTCAAATATTTAAAGTAATAAAAACATAACATAGCAAGAGAAGTAAAAAAATAAAATAAACTGATTCGTTATTCTAAAAGTCACGCTTTCTATTAAAGCCCATTTCCGCCATGACAGAAAAATAAAAGCCCAACAGGAAGTGAGAAAAATGAATAAATAGTCATAATTTTGACTTTAAAAGTTATATTTGTGGAAGTCACGCTGGTTCTCTACGGAAGCTTGCCAAAATCTCACATGACTGGAAATCGAAATTATTACTGAATCACATAATTATCACTATCTGAAAATTACGACTGAACTTCGAAGTCATGACTTTATATCTCATTATATCTTATTAATACAAGTCAAAATTATATCTTGGGTTTCTTTTATGGTGGAAGTGAACTTCCATACTTTTCAGATTGTGTTTTGGATTATTTTTCTTCGGAATTATGAATTATGTCTCAAAAACCCCGAATGAAACAAGTCTGCTGTTGAAACGTCACCAAATGTGAAAACCTTTTCTCGATGCTGAGGCTGTAGGATCTCGCAGATACAATTCTCCATATAATTTCTAATGTTTATTCCATGGATTATTTTAATATTTATGTATTTATTCAATCCTCTAACGCGAACTCATGTGATATAAAACACGCCACATGATGGCGCTGCCTCCTCAACAGAAACATTAATAATGATTTTAACCAATGTTGTTGATTTTTTAAAATTATTAATATTTTTTTCCGTCATGAATATTTTGTAGCACAATGTCGTTTTATTTGGAGATTTTTTCGGGGAAACACAAAATTCTGAACTAATAAAAATATTTTTCTGTAGAGCCGCAGTCGCTCCATGATCAGCAGCTGCAAGACAATATTTTGTGACTCGAAGAGGAAAAACTGAGACATTAAAGTTTTTTTTATCCTGTTTGACAGATGTTTCACATGCTTTGGTTTTTAAATCTGATTCATCTAATAAAAAGTTATTCCACTCTGTTTGAATCCATCGTTTCCTCTCCAGCCAATCATGGTCACGTAACAGGCTAAAGTTGGAGTATAAAAAGCTGCGCACTAATAAATTATGACGCCCGTCAGCGCTGCTCATTTTCCCACGCAGCTCCGAGGCGCATCACGTCGCAGCGGATCTTTTCCTTCTCGTTCACCTGAAGCCGAGCAGCAGAGCCATGCACCTGTCCCGGACTGCGCTGTGCCTCAGCCTGCTGGCTGTTCTGGGTCCTGTTGTTCTGAGCGAGCCGGAGCCACAGCCGGCCGCCGCCACCAGCCCCACGGACACGGAGCAGTGCCTCACCTGCGAGGTGCGGCAGCACATGAAGACCATGCGGATCAACGCCATCAAGTCGCAGATTCTGAGCAAACTGCGCATGAAGGAGGCGCCCAACATCAGCCGGGACGCGGTGCAGCTGCTGCTGCCCAAGGCGCCGCCGCTGCAGCAGCTGCTGGACCAGTACGACGTGCTGGGAGACGACAGCCGGGATCTGGTACCGGAGGACGACGAGCACGCGACCACTGAGACTCTGATGATCATGGCCACTGAGCGTAAGTCTGCCTCGAGCTCCACTTTCTGCTCCATTAACGCGTCTTCTGTGCGTAAAGCTACATTTTACGCTCAGAACTGCAAGCAAGGAGCTTTTTGCCGTCGCATGGAGATTCTAGATGTTGGCCGTGAATATATGAATGAAGAAGAATCCCGAAGACTTTTTGTTTTATGTGTTTCTTGCAGAACAATTTGGCGGTTTCTTGACTATTTTTGTGCGTAAAACAAGATTTTACGCACAAAACGGCTTTTATTTTGGCATCTCTTTGAGTTCTTAGGTGTTGAAGCTGCTTTTTACTGGAGCTTATCAAGACAACAAACAGCTTTTTAGCTTTTTAGGTTGTGCATCAGACAGTTTTATAATGGGTAAAATGAAGCTTTACGCTCAAAAAAGGCGATAAAAGCCACTAAGTGAGACATCAGATGGATGTTTTCAGTGATAATGGAGAATTAATGGGAATTCCCAGGATTAAAAACGGTATTTCTGTTGGTGTTTGCAAGACAAAGTTTCTGTTTTTTTGATTTCTGTGAATGAAATGAAGTTTTACGGACATAAAATCGCAATAAAAACATAAAGTTTGACATTACCTGGATGTTTTTAGGTGATTCTGGTGAATTAAGCACCATCAAGATCACAAATTGTATTTTTGTTCGAGTTTGCGACACAAATTGTTTATTTTTATTGCACATGTTGGTAAAATGAAATTTTGCGCATCACAGAAGCAAGTAAAGCTTTTATTTATCTTCAAAACAAATTACATTCACTCACTTTTTCGGTTTTAAAACGTTTTAACAATAAAACGAGGAAAAGGGACAGAAATGAGATGAAGTGATGCACAGGGATGGAGGGATTCAGGTCCGGATCCGGAAAGTTTCTGAATCCGCCCTCAGATGAAGCGCAGCTCCAAGTCGAATTGAACGGTTTGTTTTTCGCACCTCTGAAACCAGCTTCAGCTGTCACCTTCCCAAATAAAACAACCTTCTTCTCTTTCCTTCTGACATGAAGCCAGAAGCTGCAGCTCCGAGCGGCTCTGGTTCTGTTCGCAGCCTGCAGGGTCCGCTGGACACGGAGCCAACAGCAGAACCTAAAGATCATCCGAACTGGTTCCATGTTCTATCTGTAAATATTTACCCTCCGTGCGCCATGTCTCTGTGTTCCTGCAGCCGACCCGGCGGTCCAGGAGGACGGGGAACCGACGTGCTGCTTCTTCTCCTTCACGCAGAAGCTGCAGGCCACGCGGATCGTGCGCGCGCAGCTGTGGGTGCACATGCGCCCCGCGGCCGAGGCGACCACCGTGTTCCTGCAGATCTCCCGCCTCATGCCGGCCACGGACGGCGGCAGGAGGCACGTCCGGATCCGCTCCCTGAAGATCGACGTGAACGCCGGGGTGAGCTCGTGGCAGAGCATCGACGTGAAGCAGGTGGTGGCGGTGTGGCTGCGGCAGCCGGAGACCAACTGGGGCATCGAGATCAAGGCCTTCGACTCGCGGGGGAACGACCTGGCGGTGACCGCGGTGCAGGCCGGGGAGGACGGCCTGGTGAGTCCGCGGCGCTCCGCCCGGAGCTTCAGCCACAAATATCATTTATATTTTCCTGCAGTTTGAGTTTCATGAAAACTTTTCAGGTCATCCTTCGGGACTCTTTAACTTTAACTCCTCCTAAACTGACCGAGTTAGAAAAAGAGAAAAAAGTGTTTTCAAACCAGGAATTCATTTATTAAGGAAACAAAAAAGAACCAAACCAACCTGGTTCTGCGTGGAAATGTTATCCCACCTGCAGACCAGCAGCTGGTGATAAAACTATTTCACATCCTTCATTTTTATTAACTGTTGCCCGTCTGTGGCTTTGTCTGAGTCAAACCGATGTGAGCGCATATATAACTGGTGACGCTGAGCAGCAGCTTACTACGGAACACCAACAAGGACAAAAAGCCACGAAATGTTTCTGTATCCATCACAGTCAAAGAAACGCAGCAAATCCGTTTCATCCAATCAGAGTGTTTACTGGATGAAAGGAGCCAATCACAGCCAAGTCGAAATCGTCCAGGAAGTGACAGAAACAAAACCAAAGTGCAGGATTTGATAAAAACACAATAAAACACGATAAACTCACATTTTGTAACATGTTCATATAAATGTTTCATTTGTTCATTTCTGGAAACATTTATGATTCCCAGTCGACTTGCTTTAAGGTCACTGTGGATGACCTTTGACCCGCTCTGCTGAGTAAATTGAGCCTTGTAGGAACAACATGTTGGTGTCAACTGGATTTAAGTTTGGGCTTTGACTAGGCCGCTCGGACTTGGTGGAGAGCGTTGGATTGTAGCTCTGGTCTTGGAGGCCATTTTTCTCTCTTCTTTACCATTGAACCATGACCTCTGACCTTTACTGATTCAGGGAGGCCTGCAGCGCTTCTGATGTTGTTCTGGTCCAATCAGAACCTCAGAGGCGGACCTGTTCTTCATGTCGTCAGTCGGGTTCTGTCATCATTTAATAAGGAGAATAATCAGGTTTAATGATGGAGGGAGGTCAGTTTGGAGTCTTCATGAATAAAACCTTTAGTGATGAATCAGCAGAAATATGTAGGGGAGGGGCAAAGTTCAAACTTCATACTGTAAAAAACACAAGTTAAAGATTTCTGAGGATAAAACTGAGTTTCCTTGGTGTTTCCGTCGTGCTGCGGCTCCACAGAACCCAGAACCGCTGGTTCTGATCAGGACCAGCATTTTATAACTTTATCTGAATTTTAGCCTTTTCTTCCATCCTCACTGAGGGGATTTTATAGAAAAGCCAACCGGTCTGTCGGACGATTTTTCTGTTTTCGATTTTTGTGTGAAGCGTTGAGCTGCAGGTGTGTTGGGTCAGAGGTCATCTTAAAGCTGCTGCCAGGTTGAGTTCTGATCCAGAAACCGGTTCCTGATCGTTTCTACAGCCGTATGAACAGCATGAGGGTCAAAGTCGTGTTTATGTTTCTGTCTGAGGAACAGAGTGATGCTGTGGGCTCTCCGGCCCACAAGCAGAGAAATCTCCTTAGCAACAAAATCACCAAGTTGATTTCTTCTCCCCTCGATTAAAGTAGCAAAACTATTTTATACTTTTCTTCATATCTGCTTATAAATTAATTTAAAATTCAATATTTTAACTCAAAGTAGAAAATAAAACATTTTTAGGGTTTCAGATTAAAAGAAAGTTGTTCTGATTCCTAAGTTTTTGGATCAACTGTAAAAAATCTAATATGTTTACAGCATAACTGTATTAAAATCAAAGCAAGAACAAGAGAATATGAATAGTAACTAAAATACGCTGCATTGTAGGAAGTATTTTAAAAGAAATAAATTTGAAATCCTCATCCTTTAGTAATTATAAAAATGATCAGGGGCCACCCAAACTCATTCCAAGGGCCACAAATGGCCCCCAAGCCGCAGTTTGGACACCTGCACTGTAAAACGTTCAGAGTTAAGTTAGAAATCAGCTAAAATCTAATGAGGAATACTTTCAAAATAAACTCCAGGTCAGAAAGAGGTTGACCTTTTGACCTTTGCAGGCGTAAACAGAGCTGGTTAGTAACTTGTTACATTTACTTGAGTAACTTTTTTGGAAGAAATGTACTTTTAGGAGTATTTTTACTACGTTGTACTTTCTACTCTTACTGGAGAAAAAGTTCTGGATTTTACTGAAACACCAAAACTTCAGCAGACAGACTCACCTGCAGCTTCCGTTCAAGGTTTTTACTCAAAGATTGGAAAATTTTGATTTTGCCTGATTTTATTTTTTGGTACTTTCTTCTCCTTCTTCATGACTTTATATTTTGGTCATAAGTGACTGATAATCTGATCACTTCCTCCGTACTGCAATGAACTTTTTATCGAGTCTGACTTTGGCTCGTGCCGTTCAGCCGCAGCAGGCGGTCAAACAGGAAGTAATCAGGCTGGCTCACCTGGACCAATCACATCGAGCCGCTCCGCATTCCGTGTGACTCTGCAAATCAGAGTAATTGCCTGCACACACACACACACACACCCGGGGCGATCGATGACCAGCAGCTCCAGCGCTGCCTCCGGCCTGTGCAGCAGCTAACCAACCGTCTGATGATTTAATTTCTCTGAAAGTCGCGGTTTCATCATGTTTCCGTGACATGTTTGAAGACTCGCTGCCAGGAGGAAATTAGAGGCTGAACGCTGACTCCGCTCCATCGGGGTCAAAAATTACCCGAAATAATTTGGGTTAGTTAGCCGGTCATGAGAGGAAAACATGGAGGTTTGCTTTTTAAAGTCGCATTTTCACCACGTTATTCATTCATTCACACGTTACCGTTTCAAACTAGATATTTAGTTAGCAAGCTAAATATTTAGATCCAAACTAAATAATAAAGTAGATCTAAACTATGTAGTTAGCTAAATATTTACTTTAGAAATTAAATATGTATGTAATATGCATATTTATATTTACAATAAGTAAAAGTCGACTATTAAACTGAAAGTTGGGTCTTATCAGTAAATATTTAGCCCTGAGCTAGCCAAACATTAAGTTAGCTTTGAGCTAGCAAAATATTTATTTACCTCAGAGTTAGCTTAATATTTAGCTAGCTCAGAGCTAAATATTTTGCCAACATGCAAATTCACATGCTGTGAAGATGTATTTGACTATCAAAATAAAAGCTGTGTGTTAAGAACTTCCAGGAACTCCTGCTGGTGAGACTGAATCCACCGATCTTGTTTTAAGTTGAACTGTTGCACAAGAAAACACATGAAGAAGAGATATGAAAACAGGAGTTCAAGAAGCGGCATGGAAGCTTTTATTTTGATAATCCACTCCCAGTTATCAGCAACTGAATTTACATATGTACAGTAGCTTGAAGTCAAATATTTAGTTGCATAACTAAATATTTAGTTTGAAGCTAAATATTTAGCTTGCTAGCTAATTGTTTAGCTATAGCAAATAGTTAGCTTTCCTAATCCATCTCATTGTGTTCTGTCATTTCAGCAACCGTTCATGGAGGTGAAGGTGTCTGAGGGGCCCCGGCGGGCCCGGAGAGACTCGGGTCTGGACTGCGATGAGAACTCGCTGGAGTCCCGCTGCTGCCGCTACCCGCTCACCGTGGACTTTGAGGACTTTGGCTGGGACTGGATTATCGCCCCAAAGCGCTACAAGGCTAACTACTGCTCCGGGGAGTGTGAGTACATGTACCTGCAGAAGTACCCGCACACCCACCTGGTGAACAAGGCCAACCCCCGGGGGTCCGCGGGCCCCTGCTGCACCCCCTCTAAGATGTCCCCCATCAACATGCTCTACTTCAACGACAAGGAGCAGATCATCTACGGTAAGATCCCGTCCATGGTGGTGGACCGCTGCGGCTGCTCCTGAGCCCGGGCGCCGCGCCTCAACCCTTCAGACTCCAGACCGATCCGCCCGATCCGACGCTTTCCTGCAGCCACCTGAGGCCACAAGCAGCCCGGCTCCCTGCAGGGCGGCGCTTTCACCACCAGCATACTGTAGCTTTCTTTCTTCCAGTGAAACTTTAGCCGTCCCGGCTCGAAGCCAGACGGGCGCGAGAACAGAACAACGCCTGATGGACCGTGAAGTGAATGTTGGCAGAAATGATCCAAGTTAAACCAAAAACATTTATTCTCCCCCAAAGTTCCTGTCTCTCTTTTCTGTATCAGGACTAAAGTTAGATGATATTAACAGCAATTATTTGGGTTAATTAACCTGACAGAGAAAAATATGGAGCTTAACTTTTCAGTCCTATTTTTTTCATGATACTCATGAATGTCAGTTTCAAACTAAGCATTTAGTTTGAATCTAACTATTTAGTTAACAAGCTAAATTTAGCTTAACAAGTATTCAGTGAGCAAGGTAACTATTTAGCTCTAAGCTAAACATATAGCTCTGAGCTAGCTTAATATTTAGTTAGATTTGAGCTACATAAATGTTTAGTTAGCTCTGCGCTAGCTACCAAGCTAACTAGTTAGCTTGCTAACTAAATATTTAGTTTGAAACTTTGACATTTAGATATGAATGAATAACATGGTGAAAATGTGAGTTTGAAAAATGAACCCTCATGTTTTTCTCTGATCTCAAATAACTCAGATTATTGCTGTTAATTTTTGACTGTAAACTTAAAAGCCTGGGCAGACTAACACTCGTTTCTACGCTTTGCTACGTTTGTGAGAACCAGTTTAATCGTCTGACATTTGGAGACCCATTGGAGTCACATTTCACCCCAGCTGAGCCGCTAACAATGAAACATCCAGAGAAGTAACGAACCAAAGCCAAAAACAGTCTGGTTAGCAGCATTTCCCCATTAGTCATGCTAATATTTAGCTAAACTCTCCCCAGCATGGCGGTTTGACTGGAGCAGAACCAGTTTTGGGTAAACCCAGCTGAGCGGTCCTGATTGTAGCGTCGGCCCTGAACTGAAGGCGCAGTGAACCCGAGATGTGAGTGACCCAGTTTGCACTATGGACACCAACAGGACGAGTTGGTGGCTACAAAAAGAGTTGTAAAAACTGATTTTGATATGTTTGATAATTTGTATTGTGTGCAGTTGTTTCCGCTGATGGTGTGTATAAAAACCACAATGTAGCAAATAAAACATGTTATTCAGAAACTCTCTATATGTACTTGTTTCAACAAATAAAGTCTGTAGCTTGTTTGTTGACTTCTGGTTCTTCTTCTGCTGGTTTCTTTCACATTTTGCACCTAAAATAGTTTCGTAATTTTCTTTAAATTTGCAGTTATATTCTAACAAATCCAAAAATAATCCAAATATTGCTTTAAATGTGTTTTGAATAAAAACATGTTGGAAATAACTCACTCAAACATTAATGAGGGAAATCACTGATGTTTGTTCAGATGTGAATCAAAATAACTTCAGGATCAACAACATCCTGCAAAAGTATTTACATCTCCTCTTTGACACAT